>NC_056750.1:589566159-589828659 GCF_019279795.1 Protopterus annectens
ACATAACAACAGATGTACAGCATTCACATAGCAAACAGACCACATGCATATATGGAACCATAGAAGACCTTACAATGGCATGCAGGTGACATTGTCCATAACAGGCCAACAATGATAGTGTCCCCACAGGGAGCCTGGCTACAAACACATAGCACAAAGTGTGGTACAATACGATAAATGTCCCAATGGTAGGTAAGCTGTAGCCATACCTATTGAGTTGTGTGAACAGTTTGTTGTCACAGATATAGTGGGGGGGGGGTGACAGAGATGTGTATTAAGAACTATGGCAACCTTGCTGTATGAGTTGCTCAGACCTGTTTCCATTTTTATGTCTTTCAGGCAAGATGTCACATGGCAGGTTACCTGTGTATTTAGCGGATGAAAATGAAGTCATCATCAACCACCTGGTACAGCACTACCAGGTGCTGTTTGGAAGCACAGCCCATGAGCAGCAGGAGCGGACCACCCTGTGAAATGATCTAGTCCACAGGGTCAATGATGTCGGCCTGCATAACCACAGTTATGAGCAGGTCCGGCCTCATTACAGCGACCTGCCTCGCGGTGCCCGCAAGCATGCTGCTGCAGTCCGGGGGATCACCTCGCAACAGGGGGGGGGGTCATGTCATCCACCCCCCCGACGTGTTGAGGAGCTCCTCTCCAGCCTCGTGGCACCTGCCCGCCCACACACGCAACAACTAGTGGAGACCAAAGTGTAGGTGTGTGATACCCACACACCGGCCGAGGAGTATGCAGATAAGACCGCAGGGCACATCAGTAGACCACTGCTGCATATCCATCCGCATCTTTACAGGTAGATCATGCATATGTGAGATGACATATGTATAGTCTGTTGCTTTGCAGTACTAATAAACAGATGTGTATAAGCTGTAGTATTGTGGACTTGTACTGTTGATGTACTGTAATGCTGCACCGACCATGTACCAGTGCCACAGCTGTAGCTACTGACATCACATCTCTCACACTCTTATGTAGATCCCTCTGGTATACCACCAAGGCAACAGCCTGTAACTCGTGAGTATCGTTTATGTTCATGCTTGCCAATACACTGGTCATGTAATGGCTATGGTATATTCCATGCACACATCTAACACACCTACCCATAATGCATGCCGTACATGTTCACGTATTGTTGCTGTTAACTGCAGTGCATCACAGTGGTGACCATGATGGTGTATCTGAAAGTTATGTCAGACAACTGCAATATAACTAACATCTTGTCATTGCAAAATGTGTCCACAGGGATGAACATAATAGTGGGACAAATGACCTACAGTAGGGACATGTGTGAAACATCACCCTTATACAGTGCTGCAACAGTGTTTATATTGGTATTACAATGGCAACTCTTACAGATCTACACTACAGCATATCATAATACAGCGGTCCACAAGCCTTAAAACCTGCAATGTGGTCCCAACATGAGCAATGAGTGTGTAATATGGAATCGTAGGTTAGGGCAGCAAATATGAGAAATACATAACTTCACAAACACTGGAAGCATATGTGTGCACACACTCCAGATAAAATGTAGTGGAAGCAGCTGTTGAGGTACTGACTGCATGCATTTATCATGGATATGCACCTTTCAGCAAGTACACATCCCAATGTCACGCCATGTATTGGTCTGCTGTCCAAGATGTCTGGCCATCAAATGTGCACACTTACCTGCAACAGAGGCAGGCATGGCTTGCACACATCTTACATGACATGGCTGGGCACCATACCCAGCAGGTAGCATGCATGAGCTGGACATGTAGCCATACCTCACCATTGCATATGCCATGGCACACTGTGAAGACAGTCATTTCTGTGGCAAGGATGTATGGGACAGTAATGATGTAGGAAATAAACAAATGGCCATCCAAGACAAATGATGTCACATGTAGCAAACTGGTCATGCGGGCTGCCCAGTAACATGCTACAACACTGAGGGGGTTACAGGAATGTCTAGCAAGTATTGGCTGTGCATGTCCCATGTCAACAATTGCCTGAACTCTGCAAGCGTGTGGCCTATGGGTTAGGGTAATCAGATCTGACAGTTGTACCACAGGAAACATCAGCCAGGCCTCTCTACAGGTAGTGTATGCATAACAGAAGATGTTCCCAAAAGTCATGTGTTGCAGTGTGTACTGGTGTACCATGACCATGTTGAAAACCTACACACAGTATCATGTAAGATACATGTGCTGCACATCCAACGCCTCACCCCACCTCAGGTCCACCATCGCCATCTGTACTGTGCCAGTGTACATCTGTACGTTTGCCATTCATTAGCTGGGACTAGGTTGTTGCACATGGTGTTCAGTGTTTGGGACACTGCAAAATGACACATGTGTAGGCCATAGTTGTCAAGCATCTGCAAAAAGGCTGAAGGTGGGGAGGGGGTGTCATCATGACACACCAGTGGACTGCAGCACGGATCCTAAGGATGCTATGAATGGCTGTATCTGCACACAGTCAGGTTCAGGAACTGTGGCAGATGTAAAAGACTCCATAGCAATAGATGGCAGTGTGTGGCAGGGGAAGGGGCATCACATAACACAGCCATTGCATCACAAACATGTATACTGTTGCTAGCATGGATTGACTGCAGCTGCACTGCATGCTGTTGAGTACCATATGTTATGCATGTTGACAGATGGGTAATGGGGGTCTGTGTGTACTACCTTTGTGCAACCTCACCTGTAGGTGTGTGTGTTTGTGGGGGGGGGGGTTATTTTGTCTGTAAGTGCAATCTGGTGAAGTGGAGGGGGGTTGATGCATGTAGGATGTGTGTGCATGTGTGTGTGGGTGTCCATGTATGCACATGTAAGACTGTGGGGTTGTTCATATGTCAGTACTTCCCTTTGGAATCATGTAGTACCATGGACATGGACTGACACATGAGACACCAGGAATACTTGTCTGATGTGTAATCACAGGACAGCTGATAGTATAATAAGGTCTGTAGCATGGAATGTGCATTGGTAGGGAAACTAGACACCAGGTTTACCCTTTAAAACTTCAATAAGCAAAAAGGTGAATGACTACCCACGTATGCAGCACTACAGATGCATTGGGGAATTACTAGACAGCAACAGGGAGTGTATCCATATATTACTGTTGTCCACATAATAAGTTGATTGAGCAGCAGATCTTACATCTACTGAGCAATAGTTACATATGACACTCCAGTGTGTGACATTATGAAGTGAACGTAGTAGCCCCTAACATATGTGGGCTATGTTCACGATGTCCGGACATACCCAGGGTGAACAGCAGTGAGGTCTTGTAAAACCTACTCCAATTAAATCAAGGAGGTAATGGAGTAACAGGTCTTGTGTTGTGATCACTTGTCTAGGCATTTAGAAGAATGATACGTTATGGTAGTAATGAGTGTATGTTACCAAGTGTAATGCAGGATGGGGAACTTACGTGAATAAACATGGGACTGTCTGTAAACTCAGGGACAGGTAGGTATTATGGTGGAATTACAGTGAGTGTGTGTGTGTGTGTGTGTGTGTGTGTGTGTGTGTGTGTGTGAGTGTGTGTACTGTTATACAATGCCGTACAGGTTAAGTACATTTATTGTTTGTCAGTAAATAATGGTGTAGTACAAAACATATGCACCTCTAAATGCATGACATATGTACAAAGGTTGACAAACTTGTGGCTGGACCCACAAACACTGGGCCAATATTAGCCAACATTACCAACATGGGCAACCGGTGTTCCAAACCAGAGGTTAATTCCTTGTTGGTCAGATCCAACCACAAGCTAATCATCCTAGACATCCACATCCCACCCACCCCCCCCCTTTAGGGAAACCACAATAAAAAATTTCTCCAAAGCCAGCTTCACACTTCTTAAGACAGAAGTAGCAAACTTCACGACACCCATGCTGATGGACAGTAGAGGTACGACTGCTGAATCCTGTACAAATGCACTTTATAAGCACTTACACGAGTGCATGGATCATGCAATCCCTAACAGAACCAAGATGTTATCCTCCAAAAAAAGGAAGCCAATCTGGTGGTCCCCTGCTATAAACAAACTCTACAACAGAAGAAAGAAACTGTTGCAAAAAATAGTAAAATCCCATGATTGGAGTAACTCCCTGGTCAGCCTCAGTAAGAAGCGATCCTTCATAAAATACTCCAAAGCTAGTTATGAAAACAAAATCGCCACTGATTCTAAAGACAACCACAAAGCACTCTATAGCTATGTCAAGAATCTCAATGACAACACTCAGATCTGCTCTGAGTTACAGCACAATGGTACTAAATATACAGTACCAACTGATATTGCCAACATCCTGGCAGATAGGTTCAGTGCTAACTTTACCCCTCTCTCACCCACTAAAGGGCCCATCTCTGTACCAGAAGAATGCAAAGTTCCTGTAATCATGGCTGCACAGGTACAAAACACACTCTCCAAAGCCAAGAACACAGCATCCATGGGACCTGACAACATTCCAGACTGCATTCTACATGAACTACAGAACGAACTGGCACCCCACCTAAGTACCGTGTTCAATCATAGCCTCACCTCAGGGTTTGTGCCCACTGAATGGTGCACAGCAATGGTTATCCCACTCCACAAAGGGGGAGCCACCACGGACCCCAGGAACTACCACCCCATTAGCCTGATGAGCCTGGTCTGCAAGGCTATGGAATGTATCATCATGGAACTTATAAACAATGACATTAGTAATATCCAAACTCTGGACCCTACCCAGTTCGTGTTTGTAAAAGGCAGATCATGTCTCCTAAACCTGATAGACTTCTTTGAAGCATTCACCAAAGCCGTAGATGAGGGTAAGGTAGTTCACACAGCCTATCTAGATATCGCCAAGGCTTTCGACACCATCCCCCACTCTGGAATTATAGATAAACTCACTAAACTAGGTATAAATACCTATGTCACAAGATTGGTTGCCAACTGGCTCACTGACAGAACCCACACTGTGAAAGTAGCAGACTTTAAAGCCAACTTCAGACCAGCGACAAGTGGAGTACCACAGGGTTCAGTCCTGGGTCCTCTCCTCTTTGGTATCTACTTCTTTGAAGTACAGGCTAACACAGAAGGTCTTTGGCTAGCAACTTTCGCAGATGACTGCAAACTAGGAGCCATAATCAAAACTCCTAACAATGTGGACATCCTACAAAAGGGCTTCACTGAGACAGATACGTGATGTCAAAGCCATGGCCTCAAGCTCAATCCCAAAAACTGCATTGTCATCCCTTTAGGTAAAAACTCTGTACCCATTAACTACCACATAGGTGGTAGTCTACTTAACACTGAAAGTGTGATAAGAGATCTTGGGACACAGGTGGACAGTAGTCTCTCCTTTGATAATCACATCGTCACAGTAGTCAGGAAATCCATTTATGTGGCACACCTCATCACAAAAGGTTTCTCATCCAAGAAAAAAGAGGTCATTGTTCACCTCTACTCATCACTCATTAGACCCATTATAGAGTACAACGCCCCTTTTGGTATGTACCTCACAAGATATCTACAACAACTGGAAAGGCTGCAGAAATACCTTACAAAGAGGATTTTTGGCCTGAAACAGATGACCTATGCAGACCATCTAATAAAACTCCAGCTTTACTTCATCACATATCGCCTATTCAGAGGCGATCTCTGCCTAACATACAAAGCTATGTCAAACCCAGAGCTGCTGGACATGCTCCACCTAAAGAAATCCCAATCCGTCCAAGCTACATGCTCTAGGGACCTAAACCTTGTCACCACAATAAACAGAACATGCTGGAGGGATAAATTCCTGTCCCAGAGACTTCCCATACTCTGGAACAAACTACCTATATATATCAAACAAAGGTCCTCATTAGCACTCTTCAAGAAAAATCTTGATGATTGGATGGGAGATAGGAAATTCACCCTGAGGATCAGTTCTGTGGCTCTGCTCGACGGGCACAGGAAAATAATTTTCTTGTATGGCGAAAGCCAGGGTACCATTTGGCTAGGCCAATAGCCTAGTACCTACCTATGAACCTATGTTGCTGTGATACCCTCATATATTTACTGTTGTAACAGGGTTTGTTGTGACATATGTCCTATGAGGGATATGAAGTCAGTAACTCTCATGGCTGTCACCATGTACTGACTGCAGTCCTCATACTATGCTTCTGCAGTTCTAAGATAAGTGATCTGTGAGTAACACAAGAAACATAAGACTCTAAACACTGCCCAGTCTGCAGATAACCCTAAAGGTGGGAGTTTCCTCAAACACATAACACTGTCATGACAGGTATTAAATCATGTAGACCAGCCATATCCACACACACCCTGTCAAACCAACATTACTGCAAATGCAGAAGAGCAACACTTACATTTTGTATTCATGTCTGGTGCATCCACCTCCTGTTTGTCGACCTATCTCCACAGTGTATGTTGTTAGAGGTATATCCCAATACCACCTGTGATGTTGCTTGCCAAACACCTACATAAGTTCCTGCTCACAGTGAATGAAAAGGCCTAACACCCACATGATGTTCCTAGGTATAGGAGTGTGTTTCCATGCATTTGGCTATGGGAATGTTACCACAGCTGTTCCACATGCAATCAGCTAGTGGGTGACTGCAATTCATGCAGAGGCCATCAGTTGATCATGAGCATCACTTACAAGACACCAGTTGCTGCCTAAGCAAAGCAAGTGTACTTCTCTACATCCACCAGAGAGAGAGAGAGTGAGAGAGAGACAGACAAAGACAAAGTAAGACAGGGAGGATGTGTAGGAGTAAAACCTAAGCATGTTTGTGTCACACACTTACCAGTATGAGGTTTCAAACCCCTGCCTGACTATGTATTGCTATCACATGTCTATTTAATTATTTCATGTGCCACAGAGCTTACATGTTGGGGAGCTGTCCAAAGGTGTATCTGATGGTTAGTGACATCTGCAACAGTGATATAGGAGGGATATGTTAGGTGTAGTACACGTGCCTGTCCACATGAACAGGTGTCAATGTCAACAAAGCCACACTCTCTCAGGGACTCACACACATTAACACAGTTGGCAGAGTCAGGATTAGACTTCCTAAGCAGCTAGTTTGCCACAATACAGTAATACACAGGTATCACATGTACCACAGGGGTTATCAGGATGATATATGGGCAAAGGGTATGTGAAGATGTCTGACATCAGAAGGCATGCTTCAGTAGGCCAATGGGAGGTGGAGTGAGTGTGAATGGGATCAAAATCATTATACTCCACACACACACAGATACAGGTTGCCAGTACTGACATGCATGGGTGCATTGCTTCACATGTGTGTAGTGGTTGACTGTGCCAGAAGGCTGTACAAGGCTAGGTAAAGGGTATACCTTGGCATCAGGCCACATGAAAATGTTTGCAGTGTGGCTCAGGGGTGTAGTATCTGGATTGGCCCACACAGGTGGGTATTGTATTCACCATCCAGTCATCTGGGTTACTATTGTGGGTGGCCAGTGCTGTGCAATGCTTGCCATGTATGTGTTCTATAGTCCATGGCATGAACTGTCTCTGGGATGTGCACACCTCCCACATGCATGTTCTGTAACATGTGGAAGTGTACCAGGGGTGTCTGGGGCATGTTGTGTACACAGATTGTTATCATCAGATGTGCCATTCCTGGTCCTATGTGGTGGAAACTGGCAATGGACACCAGGTTGACCCTGCACCTACATTGACAGCATGATACAGGTATTCCCTGGTGTCAGTGGCATCTGTCCATACAGGGCATGTGTTTAAGGTACGGTATGTCATTTGTGGGTTACATTTGATGGCACTACAGTTGTGCAGGAGTCCAGTGGGGAACATAGTGATGGAGCACTGTATGCAATTGCATGCCTATTGTAGTGATGGGACAGGGTGCCATGCCTTCTGTAGTCCGCTGCAGTCACACCACGGTTACTATCTGTGGGAAATATGCAGGTAAGTACCAACAAAGTGGTTGTTGCCTAGCCGAGTAGTGCATTTGTGTATGAGACATGGATTGAGAGTGTTCTCTGGGTAATACAAGGGTTGCCTAAATTGTTCACCAGGCCTTGATATCACATGTAGGGGTATGGATTGTCAACCACAGCGCCTCTGCTGTTTGACATCTGTTATCTTTGTAAGGTGGACATTGTGACATATAATAGGCCCACCATATAAGAAATTTGCAAAACCCACTCCACAATGAGTCCATTTGTTACACACTCACAGCCACCTCCACAGAGGATACGAATGACAAACACAGAGACACACACACACACACACACACACACACACACACACACACACGCACACACACACAAACACACCACATCTCACAGCTGCTATGTCTGGGATTGGAACTCCTACCTAACTAGTACATCACACTACAGCATTACACAGTTATAACATACACCACAGAGATTACTGGGCTACCCTTTCCCCAAAGTTGTATTTCAGTGTGAATGACATCAGCAGGCTTGCCAAAGAAGGGCAATGGAAGTTGTAATGACTGTGAATGGCCTCAAAAGCATTGCTCTCTACAGAAACAAAGACGCAAACATCCACACTTGCCATGTCTGGGAATAGAACCACGGCACCCAACCTTCTCAGAAGGAACACACACACTCACACACCTACCTGCATGTGTTTAAAGTTCACTCGAAGTTTGCTCCAGCTGAGAACCAAACCATGTTACAAATAATCTATAATCCTATGTGCCACAGTGGTGAGAAAGTTCTTCTACATTGTGCAACTTATAAGTAAAGGCAAGGCATCCAGATCTAAGGAGATGATAGCCTCACTATACTCCGCTCTCATTAGACCAATAATCGAGTACAATGCATCCTTTGCCATCTACCAACAGCTAGACTGGCCACACAAGTTACTCACTAAAAGAATACAGGGTGTAAATAACATGTCCTATGTGAACCGCATCAAAGCCCTGTCCCTGTACCAAGTCTCTTACAGACTACTGAGAGGTGATCTCTGCCTACCCTACAAGGAATTCTCCCATCCAGTCCTGATTAATCCTATACATTCAACAAACAAACAGCATTGGAATTACATGATCTAAGGATCTAAACTTCATCTGTGGCATAAGCAAGACATGTTGGAGGAACAGATATGCCTCTCAAAGACTATCCCTTTGGTGGAACACCCTTCCCATTCATACCAAACACAGCTCTTCCCTAATCCCATTCAAATGCAGTTTGGACCAATAGAAGGGAAACTGTAAATTCAGCCATGGCTTGCGGACAGGAGCAGCTTGCAGATGCCCTAAGGCACAGGCATATACCAAAGTCATTCGAGTCCTACGACACTGATAATTATAAAACTTGGGGCATGAATGGCTAGGATTAAAAAGGTTATTTGGCCATTAGCTCAGTAACTTCTTATGATCCTACGAGTTTTTTTTTTCTTCCTTACAGTAGTGGTGCTGTAGTAGCGTTGTCGCCTCACAGCAAGACGCTGTCGCATTCGATTCTCAGCTAGAGCATCTTCTGTGTGGAGGCATGCGTGAATGGGCATGCCTTCATTGAATGTTGTGTGTCAGGGCTGGTAACTCAGCATGTAAAAATCCACTACCAAACATTAGCGGACCAGAGTTCCACTGTGGCGACCCCTAACTGGGATAAGCCGAAAGACACAACAACAACAACAGTGACTTGCAAACGCATGAAATTTGTGAAACAAGAACATGTTAGAATCGAGAAATACATATAATAACCAAAATCAGTTATAGTAGAATGTAAGAAAAGGTAGAAGTCTGATTAGCAACGAGCTTCTCTTTAAATAAGATACACCTTAATGGGCAGATTACTTGGGCGAAGACATGCTTGCGTGATTACATTCTAGGTAGCTGTATGGAGTGCATCTACATTACATTTATGCAATGTCATACTATTTACTTTCGAGTCAGGTAATATAGGTCATATAGGCATAAAACGTACAAAGAGATGTTTTATGCAGAACTTCTATTGTCCTGGGATTTCAGAGATGTAACAAGGTACTGCAGGACCTGTGAGCAGTGCCAAAAGGTAGGCAAGGTGAAAGCTCTTTTGATGTCTTTGCCTGTGACTAAGGAGCCATTTCAGAGGGTAGTTATGGATATTGTGGGGACACTGAGTACCCCAAGTTCCACAGGGAAAAAGTATATCCTAGTGGTAGTAGATTACGCTACCAGGTACACTGAAGCAGTGGCTCTGTCCTCCATTGAGGCCAAAAAGGTGGCAAATGCTTTGTTAGAGATTTTCAGCAGTGTAGGTTTCCCAAAGGAAATACTGATTGATAGAAGTGCCAATTTCATGTCAGGCCGGCTCGCTTGACTGTGGAAGTACTGTGGGGTGAAGCACCTAAAGACCACCCCCTACCATATAATGAAGCAGGATAGTGGATGATTGTAAGTAATGTTAAATAATAATAATAATATTGATCATAATACTAATTATTAATGATAAAAGTGGCTGATGACCTCTAAGTTTGCAGATTACTGTAGGCTAGGAGCACTGACTAAATCTTCAAATGATTTAGCAAGCCCTCAGGGAGATTGGTCTCAAATAAATAAGTGGTGTCAAAACCACAGTCTAAAATTAAATACTAAAAAATGCATTACTGTATCTTTTGTGAAGTCATCTACCCCTGGGAACTACCACACTGACAACATGCCCCTAAAACATTTGCCCAGTTCATCAGGGTTTGGAAACTTATGTGGACAGTGACTTAACTTTTGACCAACATGTGTCTGTTGTTGTAAGAAAGTCCTTCTCTATTGCACAGATTATAAACAAAGAAAGGGATTGTGCCTAGATCTAGAGATGTCACTGACTCCCTGTACTCAGTTTTCACTGGGCCAATTATTGCACATAATCCCCCCTTTGGCATATATCTGTTCAGACACATACAACAATTGGAGCTCCCACAAAGCTACCTTACTGAAAGGATACAAGGCCTAAACAACAGTACTTCATGGACCGACTGAAACCCCTGTCAATATATTTGGTAACCTACAGATTCAGAAGATGTGACCTGTGTCTGGCATACAAGGCAACCTCTGACCTATTACTAATGGATTTACTGCACATCACTAAGTCAAATGGCATCACAAATACTTTGCCTAGGCATCTAAACCTCTTCTGCAACAGTAATAGAACAGTTTGGAGGGACAGGCATACTTCACAGATGACACTGCTCCTGTGGAACAGACTTCCCATCCACATAAAACAAAGTTCATCCCTGTATATTTCCAACTGCAACTTAGATATATGGATGGAAAACAGAAATTTTACCCCAAAACTGCCCCATGCACTACAAATGGGCAGATGCAGCTCCTAAATGCTTTATGCTAGGTGTGGGTCCACTCACATTATCTATGGTATGATCCCAGTTATTCTCATTAGGGATAATATGTAATTATCAACCATGAGACAGGTAAGGCCAATCTATAACCAAGTGGGATGGATTATTTCAAACACAAAAATGGAAATTAACTAGATCAAATTACCTGCAAGAGCAGCTAGCCTAGTACTTACCTTACCTTTGAACCTATAATCTTACATTTCAGGTGCACATACAAAAATGCCTCACAAACTCATCAAAAACTTGCAGTGCTTTGCAGATCCAAAAACTCTCACTGACACGACTAAAGCTACACTCTCCACTACTTAACACCTCCTGTGAGTAGTTTATGGAGCACTCATTCCTATTAACTTCCAGGCAGCATAAAAAGCAAAATTTGATCAATAGTATAATAAAGTGGCTAAATTATCAGCAAATGCTCCTTTCAGAACCCACTTCTGTAGGGCACTGAAAGCCTAAATTGATTAGAAATAACTCATCAACTAATGTATACAGAGCTTCTTCCGACCTACAACATTAGCCAGCAATCATCTGCTTGTCTAGCAATAAATAATGTTCTATATAACTATGTTTGTACTCCATCATTATGATTCAGTGAGGAAAACCTTCTCTGACCACAACCTTATCAAATCTACAGGCCATGAGCTATATTTATACCATGTTGCCAAGGCCTGGGACTCCTTACCTATGTCCATCAGATCAATACCCTCCCTCCAGTCCTTCAAAACCATTCAGAAATAGTTCTTAACCAAAATCTGTTTCGGTTTTTGCCCAATCTCAGGATAATGATATTCCTAAATTTGAACAGGTTCCTAATCATACCTCACATCTCCTGACTCGCCCTTTACACTCACTTCCTAACTTTATCTAGAAGAAAATGGACAACTATCCAGTTAGACTTTCAGTAATCTCCACGTGTAGTACCTCGCAGGATGCGCAGTAGCAAATCCCACCCCGAACACTCCTCCAGCCCAAGCCCGCATGAATATTTATTTTGCTCCTGCCATACCATTACTCATGCAGAACAATAATGTTCCTTGCATCGTAGCATTAATTTAATTCAGGGGAAACCATAAGCATTTTACAGAAGAAATCGTACCGTTACTTTTAGTCAGGAAAATAAGATAAACATGCAGAACAATAACGTGCATTGCATCATACCATTAATTTTATTCATGCAAACCATTGCAGATAGAGTCAAATCTTACAAATGCACACACAAAATTCCTTGCACCGTAGCATTAATTTTATTCAGGAAAAACATTGCAAATAGAGTCAAATCATAGAAAATGTCCAAACCATGTTAGAATTAAATTGGCAGCAGTTAAACATATTTTTTGTAGCACTGAGGGGTGTTAAAGTGTGACTGGGACCGCTTTATTGATTTGAACGTGCTATTATTAAACAGGTGTGATTAAAACCATCAAAAACGGGCAGCAGTTAAACATATTTTTTGTAGCACTGAGGGGTGTTAAGGTGTAAAAGTGTGACTGGGACTTTATTGATTCGAACATGTTATTATGTTATCATTTGTGT
Source organism: Protopterus annectens (assembly GCF_019279795.1). Lineage (NCBI taxonomy): Eukaryota > Metazoa > Chordata > Ceratodontiformes > Protopteridae > Protopterus > Protopterus annectens. The sequence continues at coordinate 589,579,037 of NC_056750.1, forward strand.
ATGTAATGTTTTTAGCATGACTATCACTCATACTCAACTTTCCCCTGCCAATCATGTCCATCACGCCCACTCCACACCCAAAGCTGCACAGAACTGAGTGCGAGGTACTACACTTGGAGATTACCAGATTACCAGCCTTTCCTGGTAGACGTCAGTAAACAAATATCATGTTTGACCTTGTCCTTACAAATGTTTCCTCTCCCTACACCCAACAGATATAATACAATACAATACAATATACAACTTGTGATTGCAACAACTAACCAATTGTAATCCTAGAAAAAAAATCACACCCAGATAATGAAGTCTGTGGAAATAATTGGCCAGACACACCACAAGAAAAATCATCAGACTGAAAAAATATGTAATCAATATTACTGGTCAATAACTACTTCATACTGCTCAACTGTCCCTGATTTTGCCTCATATTATTACCCTTCTCCTTATAAAATGTTTTGGTTTTCTGATAAATCACTGAAGACTACAGTCATTACATAATGCCAAACATTAGAGTTTCATACTTCTTAGTCTTTAGGAAATCCATGTTCAAAACCTGGTTGTTCTCCTACTAACATGAGTTAGGGTAATATTTAAAAGTTATACATGATTTTGGACTTGTAAAGACTCTGGTGATCATTAGTCTAGTATAAACCTATGAATCTACTAGTTATGCACCAAACATGGCACAACTATGCACTGAATGCATCATTCATACTTGTTTCTTCCTACAGTATATATTCCAAATTCAAGATTTGACATAATGAAAGAAAATCTCATACATAAAAACGTACAACTATCAGCATGTACCAGAATGTCTCACTGGCACCATGTTATTGTGTCAAGAAGACTGTTGTCTCAGTTGAACCAGCAGGAAAACCTACCCAATATCTGACCAATAAAACATGGCCATAATCACTCTCAAATACAACACCAAGAGGTGAAGTGACAACTCTGGTTTCACAATCCCTCAACAAAACTAATTATAAACTTATTATGACTATCTGCAAAAGAAAAGCACAATAAATATTGTATAAAAAATAGATAACTAATAAGCCACACTAACATCTTAAAATTGACTGCATCTTCTTAGTAGGGCTAAAATCCTGCAGAGGAAAGCAAAATGAACATGGTAAACCTCCTAGAAAACCAGACTCCCAAGCAATCAGTGAAAAAATAGCCAGTCAGCAATGGAGAGAACATTCCTCTTTTAACACAAAGACACACTGAAATTAGTGCACACTCAGAGTGCAGTAAAACTAACAACCTGTAAAGTATTAAACCTATAATACAAAGCTTTACACTATATAAACCATGCAACATGAAAGCGAGAAGTACATCAAACTCATACTGCCCACTTAAATTTCTCCAGTAATGAAACCAAACACAAGATGTCATAAATAACACACAGTTTAAATGTGAATCTCCCAAACATAAACATTTTCACATACTTGTAATATACAAGTGTGTAGTCTAAATAAGTCCCATTAATTCTTCGAGCAGCCATCTCCTACAATGCGGACTGCTTCTCCAGATGACTTGCACAGACTCTACAGAAAAGCTTAAACAGCAGAATATCACCATTTTCTGTAAAACGTACTCCAAAATTAAAGTCATCTGTAGCAAATTGTGACAGACATTTATAATCCCACTGTCACCAACCACAAAAAGTTAAATTCTGAAACAAATGCTATTAATTTAATAAAAAAAGGCTACACTCACCACTTGTCCAAACTTCCCTTATAACTGTGAGTTCCACAACTAAGCAGAATTCTATAGAAAGGACACATATATTGTTTCATACCACCACATACCCAGCCCCAAATAATTAAACCAAGCCTTGTCTGTCCACATGATGCACCTAGACAATATCTGACTTTACTCTGTAATGAACGCATGAATATATTACACTGGTTAACACATTCAGATAAATACATACATTGAAACGCAGAAGACATTTGTAACCGCTCAGAACTTAAATGTCTCACTCAAAGAAATGAAAGTCAATACCAAGCCAGAAACCATTGCACTTAGCACCTCATCAAGTTTGATATGACTATTTTCACCTCTGCTGGCATTGTTTAGCCCAGTATGTCCAAGATCAAAAACTAAAGATGACTGTAGCAATGTTAGAATAATTAACATGCAAACCAATTGACTCAGGCTTCTCTTACCACAAACTGAAAATGATGTAACTATTTTGTTATATAATTAGTCAGTGTTTTAGTTAATGTAACAAACTTCAAGAAACTGAATTTGGAGTGGAGATTGACATCTGCAGAAAATAATAAAGTTATGTATACCGCTGTAAGAGCCCTATTTATAGGCTTGTAACACAATTGGAACAGATGAGAAAACAAAGTTTCAATGAAAATCAGGGGAACCTCAAATAGCAGCTGTCCAAGAGGAGAGTTGAGAAACAGAGGGTGGCATCAGAGGAAACACATTCACTTTAATGACTCTTTATAAATCAGGACAGCAGAAATTGGTGTTGATAATGCCTCACCTGAATGCAAGGACTGCCTGGGTCCACATGACTGGTGCAGTAGGAATAAAGATGGATTGGCCACTCTAGATTTCTGTCTGGCAAATTGCTTCATAGTAGGTAACTCATGGTTCAAAAGGCGATACTGTCACAAAAACACATACAAGAGTGGCTATTGTGCAAACCTTGTATACTTCCCCCTAGTAAGGAAAGGACAATGGGGTAGCATCATTGACTGCAAATTCACCCTAGTGAAATAGTAAGCCCACAGTAAAAAAACACTAGTTTCCACAATCAGATGTAAGCAGTGGTTATAGAAGTCTTCCAATTTCAACAGAGACCAGGCTGAAAACCTAGAAGATGACTGAAGAGAAAGTACAACAGTTCTAAGAATTGCTTAGGGCTCTACCACCACAACAAGAAGAGGAAATAAGTGGAGTTGAAGAGGACTGGAAGCACCACAAAACAGCACATGTGAGGACTTCATAACAGGTATGCAGCTGAGCCAGGTATGGGAATAATATATGCAAAGAAAGCAGGTGGAAGAATGCACAAGTCCAGGAAGTCATCAAAAGAAAGAAAGAGTGCAGGGAGAAATGGGAGATAGAAAAGACAGACAAGACTAGGAGGGAATTCTGGATGGCTAACAAGAACGATCTAAGAGAAGAGTTACTTCAGAGAAGGACAGACATATTAAGGTCAATGAAAGAAATAGACTACAGAAAGTCAACAAAACCCCCAAAGTTAGAAGCCTGATAAAACAAATGAACCACAGTAATTAGGACTGTTCATAGAAATTCATGCAATATAACACAAAGTAAATAGGATATATTACTGTGCAGCTAAATTAATAACAGATAGTCTTACCACAAAAACACAGGGCAGTAAGGGAAAGGAAGGGAGGGGAGAGATTAAATGTCATCATGGAAGTATCAAATAGAGAAAATTATAAAGCAATTAAGACTAGTGTCAATGTTACAAAGTATAGAAGAGAGAACAGATCAACAAAAATACTGAAAGATAGTCATGATGCAAGTAATGCTCAGTATCAGAAGACATCAGGATCTATCATGCACTACTGCAAATAAACAATCAGCACAGGCAGAAAACGTAATAGATATGCAGAAAAATATAAAGGTATAAAATAAGCAAATTTTATTGATAACGCAAACAGATTTATAGAGAATTGGGAAACGCATGAAAAGAAAATGAAACACCACCAAAAAAAACAGGAAATAGATATATTTTGGAGAAATATCTATGAACATTACAAAGATGCTGAATGGAAAGAAAAAGTGAAAGAAACAATAAGAAGTTCAAATGTGCAGGATTTCAAATGGGATGAAGTAACAACCAGAGAAATAGAAGAATTGAAACAAAGTTATGAAAAGATTCTTATTCGAAAATTCCATGCCAGATGAATTACCTAACTTCTGCCTAAAAGTGTGAACATCGTTACATGAAGATTTTACCATGAGTAAGAACTATTTATATTAACACCCTGAACAGACATTGACCTGGTTAACAACAGGAAAAACAATTTTTCTACTTCAGAGTGGACCTGCAAACTATCCCAAAAACTACAGACCAATAACTTGCCTTCTGATGATGTATAAACTACACTGAAATTGGTGCCAACAGAGTTTATAGTCAGTTGGAAGAAAACTCAAACATGGCAGTACAACAAAAGGATAACAAAAAGGTCATATGGAACAAATGATAATTGGCTGTAAAATAGAGCCACATAAGAGAACTATAAAAGGGGAAGAATCTAAATATGACACGAATAGACTACAAAAAAAGCATTTGACAGTGTCCCACATTTATCGATGAAAGAGTGCTTAAAAATTTAGAAGAAGCACCCTATAGTGATCAATTATATTACAGTGGCAAACCACTTTGCAGTTAAACCATGATAAAGGACAATTTATTAAAAATTCAAAGGGGGATATAATTTTCTGTTGGTATTGTGGCATCATTCATGAAGATGGTAGAAAGCTGCTCAATGGTAGGCTCATACCTGCCTGTGTCATATATTTTGCGAGATCAATCATGTCTCTCTTGATACAGTCCAGGGAGGTACATCTCAGGTCATTTACATCCACATGAACTATGACTGAGTCATAATGGTACTTGAGGTTTAGTGACCTATGTGCATGCATGAGGTGATGGATCTTGTTTTAAATTGTTTGTTTGTTTGTTTGGTGCCAGTGATTTCTTTTCCAGGGAAAGAAATAGCTGTTTTGACCATTCACGGTTCAGTGCATTTGGTCTTTATGTGTCGCTCAAGAGGCGTTTGCTGTAATGCCTCTTTGCGATTTTAATATAAAGCCCATATTATCACATTAAGAACAATGTCCTAAGCATGCAATCAGTCATGAGGAATTTGGGCATCCAGGTTTATAGCAACCTGACTTTTGACCACCATGTTGCTTCCATTGTACGGAAAGCTTTCTATATGGAGTAACTCATAAGTAAGGGTACCTCATCCAGGGACAAAGGGGTCATAAAGTGTTAACAAGAAAAATAAGGTACAAGCAGAAGACAGAATCTATACATTTCTGAGCTGATCCTGTGCTCCCCAGTAAATACCCTCTACCATTTCTGTTCCAACTATCACTAAAGAACAGGTCCTCACCGCACTCTCCACATCCAAAAAACACAGCATCAATGGGCCCTAATAATATCCATGGATGCCTTTCTTAATTTCTCCAAATCTTTTGGGTTTCTAATACCATGATGCGAGTCCACCTGATTCCTAAGTGAAAGTACGATTAAAGTTCATGACATCAGTATTGTTTCAATATTTGATGTCAGCCAGAAGTGCTCTTTTGCAACACCCAAAATGTACCCAGAAATTACTCCTTTTGCAATTCTTATGGAGTTACATGCACTGGGAACATATCTAAATTCGACTGTAGATACTTTTTTATAAGACTCGTTGCTCCTACTACTGCTGGAACTGTCTGGGTATCTTTCTTCCACATTGCTCTCATTTCTACCAGCTAATTCTGATATTTTATGACTGTGTCTCTCTCTACACAAGACACTGTAGTCACTGGGTGTAGAGATTTCAATGATCAATGCTACTTTTGTCTTTTCATGGACCACTATATCTGGTTTTCTCGCATCTGTCTTTTTTAACTGTTGGTAATGGGTGATCTCATGTGATGTAGACGTCATAATTTTCTATGATGCTTTGTGTCTCGTTTCCAGTATTTTTCAGCCACTTCATTAACATAATGTTTGCATAATCCCCAGTGCAACAGTCTTGCCACATTATTGTGCCTTTCAGCATACAGTCTTTCTGCCATTACTATGTCAAAACCACTAATGAGATATGCAACTGTTTCCATTTCTGTTTTATAAAACCTACATTTGTCTGTTTCTCCCACATGTTCAATGGACTTTGTAAACCATCATGTAAGTAGCCCAGTATCTGGGGCAGCCAGTATTAACCTTTCATCTTTTGGTATGAATTTGCCTCTCCATAACCATTCCTGCTTCAATCCAGAAGTTTTCTATACTTGCAGCTATATTTATGCATTTTCCACATTTCTTGCCTTCTCTCTTAGTTCTTCACCTTATATACTTTCTTTTGCTTCTTGGCATATTCAGCTGCTGCCTGATTTTTATCTACATCTGGTTTGATTTCAGTTCCGGCTTGATACCAATATGCTTCTGCTAGACTAAGCAGGGAAGTCATCTTAGGTTTATTCTTCTCATGTTTCAAAACTTTCACTATGTTTGGGTCTTGTGAGGTCAGCAGATATGTATGCAGTCCCGCAATTGTAGATCTATACATATAATCAATTTCAAGGAGGCCCATACCTCCTTTGGAACGGGGAATATATAATCACAATCTTGTCCCAAACTTATGTTTTCTTATTGCTGTAGTTCTTCTGCTTTAAAGATTGTTTTTGCACATTTATCAAGACCAAATGACATTGTTATATCATCTAAAAAAAGTTTTGACAACTTGCAGTTGTGCTTTCAGTTCCTTATCGGATGAGCTATACCATTTTAAATCATTGACAAAGGGAACATGACAAGCCTTTACACTGTTGTTTTCTAGGAGCCAAATTATAGCCATGGCCTAAGCTGTTAAGAACACAGCTTAAAGTGTTAAGGGCAAGACAGATCAGAAGTGGTGACAGAGTCACTCTGGAATATCCCCCTTTGAATTTGCCATCTATAATGCTTGAAATATGACCTCTCAGGCCCATTAGAATCTCCGTTCAACCATAGCCTTCAGACAGGCTTCATCTCTATGTAATGGAGGACTGTAACTGTCATACTACTACACAAAGGTGGACTCTCAACTGACCCAGGGAACTTCAGACCCATAATTATGTCTAATCTTACTTGCATGGTCATGGATAAGAGTTATCATGGACCTGATGAACAGAGACATAGGAAATCTTAAGAAAAGATAGACCTGTCCCTGTTTGATTTGGTCAAAGGCAGTTAACACCTACTAAACTTGGTTAACATCTTTGAGAAGGTCACTAGAGGTATGGATTAGGGCAAAACAGTGCATACTGCCTACCTTAACCTGTACAGGCATTTGACATGATACCTCACTTGGGTATTTTAGAGAAACTTATTAATGTAGACACAGATCCCTATGTCACCTGGATGGGTAGCCAAATGGCTCACATATAGGACACATTCAATTAAGGTGGGGGAATCCACCTCCAGCAATAGATGCCCACAGGGCTCATAGTGAGAACTTTCCTGTTTGGAATATACTTCTCTGAAGTCAAGGAAAATGTAGAGAGCCTTTGGCTGACCAGACTGAGAGACGACTGCAAGCTGGATACAATCAATGAATCCCCCGTAGATGTAAATATCCTTGAGGAGATTCTGACAGACAAATAACTGGGGTCAAACCATGGCCTAAAACTCACTGCACAAAAATGCATTATTAGACCCTTTGGGGAAATGATCACCCCTGCAAATTACAACACTGATAACTATCTCTTAAGATTAGAGTAGACCTGGTGATAAGGGACTTGGAAACTCTTATTAACAGTAATAGGATCATAGGAAGTTACTAGGCTAATGGCCCAAGGGCCCTTACAAGCCTTGCCAAAATTGTACCCTTGTTGCCATGACTGGCGCATATTGCCCCTGTCCAAGAAGGGCACAGGTGGAATCCCCAGTGTGAATTTATGGTTACCCATCCAGTTATCCTGACTGTGTTTGAAGAGGACCAATGAGGTGCTGTGTTTGACATGAAATGGGACGGCCTATATTACATCAAACTCACAGGAGTCCGAATGTTGTAATATTGAACCCAAATGTTCAAACTACAAAAATAGCGAAGCCATGGCACACCGTGTAAGTGGGCTTTTTTTTTGTACCGGAACAGCATTTTTTTCCCTGGGAAAAAAATCGCTGTTCTGTGTTTTCGTAATTCTTAGGTTTCGAACTTCATGGTTCGATATTACATCATTCAAACTCCTGTGAGTTCGACGATGTAATATAGACCCAAAATGGGAGTTTATTCCAAAGGTGTGGTAACATCTGGGAGACAAATCTGTCTCTACATCAGCTTCTATTGATACCTCAACAGGTTTAAGATCTTTAGAGCAAGTAATCCATGTGCCACTTGACTTGCAGATGTGTAACATTTCCAGTAAAGCAGGGTCAGAGACCACCTTATATGCAAGGCAGAGATCGCCTCTGAGTAGTCTGTATGAAGTCGAATAAACAGACAGTGACTTCAGCTGACCCATATAGGATATCTGCTGAAGACCTTGCATTTTCCTTGTGATGAACCATTGTGTTCCCTCCAGTCACTACAGGTGCTTTGAAAGGTACATACCAGAAGGAGAGTTGTACACAATTATTGGCATAATGAGTGAAGAGTACAGCGAGGTGATAACTTCTCTTTTTCTTGAGGTAGTGATCAAAGAAAAGGTTGCTGTCAACCTGAGTGCCCAGCTCTCTCACCACCGAGTGTGCACTTGTGGTAATTTGCAGGTACATCACTCTTTCCAGAAGGGATGATGATACATTTTTTTGCATTGAGTTTGAGGCCTTGACTTTGGCATGAATCATTTGTTTGAGTAAGGCCTTCTTGAAGGATGTTGACATTATTTGGAGATTATGTGACCACACCCAGTTTGCAGTCATCAGCAAACTTCGTCAGCCACAGTCCCTTAGTTTTAGCTTGTACTTCATAGAAATAGGTTCCAAACAGTAAAGGTCTTAGGACCAATCCTTGTAGAACACCACTGGTTACGTGTCTGCTGCTGGAAGTGGATTTCCCTATTTGAAATGTATGGGTTCTATCAGTGAGCCATTTTCCAACCCACGTTATGATAAGGGTTGATATCTAGCTGGGTGAGTTTGTCAATGATGCTTGAGTGAGGGATAGTGTTAAAATACCTTGACTAGGTCTAGGTAGGCTATATGCATAGATTACCACTAGTCCAGGTCCCTCTGACTGTCTTGAACTCCTCCAGGTTTAGCAGGCATAATCTCCCCTTGACAAACACAAACTGCATAGGATCTAGTGTTTAGAGATTGCCTATATCTTTGTTGATATGGTCTATGATTATTTTTCTCCATGGCTTTGCAGATTAGGATAGTCAAACTAATAGGTCTGTAGTTCTTGTGGTCAGTAGAAGCACCACTATTGTGCAAGGTGATAATGGTGGTTGTTATCCATTCAGCAGTGATGAAGCCACTAGTTAGACTGTGATTAAAGAGAGTATTCAATGGTGATGCTAATTCTTGTTTGAGCACATGTAGGATGCAGCTTGAGATGCTATCAGGTCCCATAGATGCTGTGTTTTTAGCCTTGGCTAGAGAGGGCATTTATGAGCTGCTCTTTAGATTAACAAGAAAAGGGACAGGTGGTGAGGATGTCATGAGGTATGTGTGGCAGGCAGAGAGAGTGAAGTATGTGTTACCATTAATGACCAGTGCAGTGCAAAACTGGGCCTTACCTTTTAGGTTACGGATGTAACTAAAGAACACCTTATGGTTGTCCTTAGTTGAGGAAGCTAACTTGGATTCATACTTTAGCTTGGAGGACTTCACAAGAAGTCTTATTTGCTTATTTAAGCTGAGGAGGGATTGTCTCCAGTTTAGAGCTTGCTCCTTCTTACTCTAGGACAGCAATTTCTTCCTCTTATTGTAAAGTCTGTTTATGACTGTTGTCCACCAGGCAGGTTTGGTCTTCCTTGAAGAGCTTATTTTGGTCCCAACAAGTACTGCCAAATCAGTACAGTTATACAGCTGCTTGCATAGAGCATTGGTGTAGAACTCAGCATAGTTACCGGTTCTGTCTGGGGAATGCAGTGTAGCGATTTATGTCATCTCCTAGGAGATTATAATCTGATTTGGAGATGTTTTATACTCTAGTTGCTGCTGGGGGGGGGGGGGTCAGGTGTGATGTTACTTCAAATGAGACTGGTTTGTGATCCGATCTCGCCAGGGAGGAACTCACAGTGGGGTGCTACAGTGGTCTCTCATATTTGTAAGCACCAGATCCAGGATATTGGCACCCCTAGTGGGGGTGATAGCCAGCTGGTCCAGGGTACTGGAGTTGACAAAGTTGAGGAACCCTTTGGGCTGGTGAGTTTGAGCATGAGTCATTTACCCAGTCAATGTTAGAGTAAATAAAGTCACCCAAAGCCATGGTGTTTGGATGTATCCTGACAGACTCTAGTTGATACAAATAGGTAAAGTGGGTGTCCTGATTCATGGAGGGGTTTCTGTTGCTAGTAGCAATGACATGAATAGGTGTCCTACCAATAGTTAATTGCACATGATGTCTCTCCGGGATGTCAAACTGTTTACCCAATCTGGAGGTGTATTTATCCTTGATGAATATTGATACACCTTCTCCTTTAGTTTTCTTACCTTCATATTGTGGTCTGAATGTGTGGAAGGAGGTGTAACATGGTATGGCTGGGGTGCTCTCCACAGTCTTGAACCAGATCTCCATGACTGCACAAATGTCTGCATCCTACAGGGTGAGGACTGTTTCCAGTGAGTGCAGTTTCATGTTAAAACTCTTAGCATTTATCAGCATGACCTTGATTTTTTTTTGTTGGTATTTCTAGTTAGGGAGTTTTATCCTTGTGACACTGTCTAAAACTGGCACTATGGGGGTGGCAAGAGCCTTAGCCAACAGCCAAAATCCCAGGGGTGACAGATGAAGACCATCTGAAGCTGACAGATAATGGATCCCCTTATAATGACACCAACTAAGCCAATTATTGAAATCAATCATTTTCTGTTTGTACTAAGGCATCATTCTAGGTGAAGGTAAAATGCTGCTTAAGGCTAGGGACATACCTGCCTGAGACACACAGTCCGAGTCCTCAGTCATGCATCTCTTCATATAGTCCAGACAAGTATGTCTCAAGTTGTTCATATCAACATGGACTATGATGGACCTGTTGTTGAGAGACTTGAGTGCATGTGTGATATGCTGGATCCTGGCACCTGACAAACAGCTGACCGTGACCTTTTCCTTATCCAGCTTGGTAAGAGGGACATCTGTGTATCTCACAATGGAGTCACCTATGCCTAATATGTTTGGTTTAGTGTTCTGCCTTATAGGCTTGACAGGTGAGAGACTGGTGCATGAGCTATTGTGTGTATTGTATAGAGCATAGGAAGTGTTATCTGTAGCATGCTTGTGTTTGGGAGGTCTCTGCTGTTTAGCTAAGTTTCTGGCTAGGACCTCCACATATGTAGGTATGTTTGAAGTGATTTTGGGTGGAGGTGGTGGTAAGGTGTGCATACAGACACCCCGCTCAGTGTCAGATATACTGATTGGCATGTGAGAGTGCATGGATTCAAGGTTTTTTAATGTTGTTGCAGTAGAGTGTTATCTGTGTACATGAGGCAACTGCTACACTGCCTCAGGATGCCCATGTCGACCAAGCTGGCTGGAGAAACTGTGGGAAATTGTCCCTCCATAGAGTTAGGTAAATTTATATGGTAAGAAATAGGAACAGGGTGAGAAAAAGGCTCACACTCAGGAAAAACTAGTGGGGGAGTGGTGTGTTAGTATGTAAGAGGCTAGGCTTAGTGCTATACTAGTCAACACAGCAGGGCCACAGAAAAACACTTGAGGCTGTTATCACAATGGGAGTGCTTACACAGCTTCACTAGCAATGCCTTTTTGACAGAAAATGTGCTAAACATGAGGACCACACTAATGGGATACAGCTGTATCTAAGGGAAAATTTTTCAAAATTCTCTGTCTGGCTATGGAGCACAGTTGCATGGCAGTGCATAATGCTGCATGGTGTGCAAACTAGCAGAAACCCACTCAAAGGTGTGTCTTAAATGCCAGAAGCGTAAAACCTAAAAGCTCAAAAGAATGAATGAGGTAATCTCTACTTTGATCACCAGGTGCCATGGTGGTGAGAAAATGTTTCTGTCTGGTGCAACTTATTAGTAAGGTCAAGGCATCCAGATCTAAGGAGATCATAGCCCTACTATACTCGACTCTCATTAGCTCAATAATCAAGCACAATGCACCCTTCAGCATGCATCTAACAAGGCATTTGCCGGCAGCTATTGCTGCCACACAAGTTCCTCACTAAAAGAATACAGGGTGTAAATAACATGTCCTGTGTGGACAACATCAATGCCCCATCCATGTACTGAGTATCCTACAGACTAGTAAGAGGTGATCTATGTGTAATCTACAAGACATTCACCCATACAGTCCTTATGAACCTGTTATACATTCAGTAAACAAATAGCACTGCAATAACCTGATCTAAGGAACTAAACTTTGTCTGTGACATAAGCATAACATGTTGGAGGAACGAATATCTCTCACAGATTACTCTTCTCTGGAACAAACTCCCCTACTTGTGGAACAGCACCCTTCTCTAATACTATTCAAATGCAATTTGGACCAATAGATGGGAAATTGCAAACTCACCCCTGACTTGCCACCTGTGGCCTTTATGGAAAGGAGCAGCTTGTAGATACTCTAATGCACAGGCACAGACTGGACAGCTCCATGGAGTTACTCCAAGTTCAGATCATTGTGCGTAAGGCCCGCATTGAAGTCATAGCTAGTTATAGATCCCCATCCATGAATCATGTTGTGCACAAGGCCTACTTGACCAAACTGGAGTCCATCCAAATACAGCTAAACACTCTGGTCATGGGGGATTTCAGTTATCCCCCCATCAACTAGGAAACCTACTCCAACCCTAACTCACCTGCACAAAAGTTCCTTGACTTTGTTAACTGAAATACCCTGGAACAAATTGCTCAAGCTCCAACAAGAGACACAAACACATACTAAATCTTGTTCTCACTAATATGACAAACGGATGCAACTGTCGGACCCTCATTAGTTAACTTTGACTACAAACCATTCTCCTTTGAACTGGCATTAATACCAGAATTCGCAAAGAGTGAAAGCAGACTAAACTTCACCAAGGCAAACAATACCCTTTTTATTTACTACATTACAGGGGTAGGCCACTTTTTTCCCATTTTTCAGGCTCCAGCTTTTTACATAACAAAAAATAATGTTCGGTACAGTCTTTTGAAAAAAAAAAAATGCTTACAATTAAAAGTGAGTACACTCAACAAAACAAATATGTCTGCAACTGTCTAATCAATTGTCTGCAACTGTCTAATCAATAAAAAAAGGGTTCTGTGGCCATGGATATGGCCTTTACCACTATCTCCATTACCATCTTGGTGGATAAGGGAATCCTGAGTTAATGTAGAAATTGTCTCATGTTTTCTGACAACCAGTAAACTCTCAAACCGATATGGTATATGAAAGATGTATTTACACAATGTCACTGGAGGCAAAGCCCTCACATAAAAGTACTTCTAATGTCAGTACGGCTGTCAGCAGTACACACAATGCACCCATCACAAAATTCAAAACAAACACATAGAGTCACATATTCTGAGGCACTTAAATGCAACCTACCTAAACCCCAAAGACTTCCTAGATGAAGTACACATAACATACCCCATCAGCAATCCTGAACATACTCTTTTAAAACATCCACATCAACACATACAGCCACGTCTCATGGAGCCTCTATTTATAGTTTCATAGTATAGTACTAGGCTATCTGCCCTAGGGCATTTATAAGCCTAGCCAAAGTGTATGTGGCTTTCGCCACCCCATGTAATGATACAAAAGTGTACAATTTAAATTAAATTTAGTTTACTGTGCCTCTATCTAGCAATGACACAGAGATGACCCCTAGGGTAAACCTACGATCCCACATCCATTCGTCCAGATTTCTCTTGAAGAGAGTCAGTGAGGGGCTCTGCCTAACATGGACAGGTATCCTGTTGCAGAGTGCGGGAAGCCTCTGGGTTATGAATCTGTCCCTCCAGCATGTCCTATTCATATTTGTGCTGAGGTTTAGATCTTTAGCTCTCGTGGCTCTGATGGATTTGGATTTTTTAGGTGGAGCATGTCCATTAATTCTGAATTGGACATGGCCTTGTACGTAAGGCACAGATCACCTCTGAGCAGGCGGTATGCTACTGAATAAAGCTGGAGCTTTTTCAGTCTGGCAGCATATGACATATGCTGGAGACCCTTGATCCTCTTGGTAAGGTACTTTTGGGGTCTCTCCAGCTGCTGCAGGTGCCGGGTGAGGTACATACCAAATGGGGCATTGTACTCAATCATAGGCCTGATAAGGGAGGCATATAAGGGTACAATGACATCCTTTGATCTGGATGTGAATCCCTTCATGATAAGGTGGGCAAGGTAGAAGGTTTTTCTAACCACTTTGGCGACGTGGGTGTCAAATGAGAGGTCACTGTTAACTTGGGTCACCAGGTCTCTGATTACTTTTTCCGTACTTAATGGATTACCACCTATGTGGTAATTTGTGGGTACTTTGTTTTTTCCAAAGGGGGTGACTATACATTTTTTGACATTTAGTTTAAGGCCATGACTCTGGCACCAGTCGTCTGTTTCTGTGAGGCCCTTCTGGAGGATGCATGTGTCAGCTGGTGTGTCGACTATGGCGCCTAGTTTGCAGTCGTCTGCGAACTTTGTCAGCCACAACCCCCCTATGGTTGCCTGCACATCTGAGAAATAAATGCCGAACAAGAGGGGTCCCAAGACAGAGCCCTGTGGGACTCCACTTGTGACTGGCTTAGAGTCTGACATAGCTCCAGCTATTCTGACTTTGTGGGTTCTGTCCTTTAGCCAGTTTGCAACCCATCTTGTGACAAACGGGTTTACATTTAAGCTGTTGAGCTTGTCAATGATGCCTGAGTGGGGTATTGTGTCGAAGGCTTTTGCCAGATCCAGGTAGGCTGTATGAACTGCTTTGCCTTCATCGATGGCTCTAGTCACTGTTTCAAAAAAGCCCACCAGGTTTAAAAGACAGGATCTGCCTTTTACAAAGCCGAACTGGGTAGGGTCAATTGTCTGTAGGTCCCCGATGTCGTTGTTTATGAGTTCCATAATGATCCTTTCCATAGCTTTGCAGACCAGGCTGGCCAAGCTTATGGGGCGGTAGTTTCCAGGGTCTGTAGAGGTGCCACCTTTGTGGAGTGGGACCACTGTAGCTGTACGCCAGTGTTCAGGGACGTATCCTGTAGCAAGGCTAAGATTAAACAGCGTTCTTATGTGCGGGTTTAGCTCCTCTAGGAGTTCACGTAGCACGCAACCCGGGACACCGTCAGGTCCCATGGATGCTGTATTTTTAGCTGTGCTGAGGGCAGCTCTCACCTGGACATCTGAGATTTCAAGGAGGTTGCATTCTGCTGAGATATTTATTTCGTCGTTTGGGGGAGAGGGTGGGGAGAAATTTGCACTGAACCTGTTTGCCAGTATGTTGGCAATATCTGTGAGTTCAGTTTATTTTTTGCTGTTATGAACTAACTCTGCGCATATCTGAGGGTTTCCGCCCAGGTTTCTAACATAACTGAAGAAGGCCTTGTGATTATCTTTAGTGTCCTTAGCGATTTTTCTCTCAAAGTTGGCCTTTGATGATTTTATTAACAAACGTAGTTTTTTTGCTAGTGCTGATCAGGGATGCTTTCCCTTTATGGGATTTTGCTCTGTCTTGCAGTAGCTTCCTTCTCTTGTTATAAAGTTTGTTTATGGCTGGGGTCCACCAGATAGGATGCCTGCCTTTGGTGGAAAGGGTCTTGGTTTTATTTGGGATTGCATGATCCATGCATTCTTGGAGATGCCCGTAGAAAGCATTTGTCAAGGATTCAGCAGTGTGGGATGTGGTTTCTACTGGCCCAGGGGGCTTGAAGGATACCATTTCAGTCCTAAGGAGTGTAAAGTCAGCTATTGAGAAGTTTCTCACTGTGGTCTTTTGTGCTGGGGGTGGATGTGGGATATGAATATCTAGGGTTATTAGTTTATGGTCTGATCTCACTAGTGAGCGGTATACATCCGGTGTTGTGCATTTTGTCCCCATGTTTGTGATGATCAGGTCAAGTATATTATTTCCCCTTGTCGGGGAGGTGACTAGTTGTTCCATCGCATTTGAGTTGATGAATTCCAGGAACCTTTGGGCTAGGGTGCTGGGGCTTGAGTAATGCACCCAGTCTATGTTTGGTTGAAGCCTCCCAATATGATGGTATTTGGTGAGACATTCATATCCTCCAGTGTCTTCAGGAAGGCTGAATGGAGTTCCTGAGATTGCGAGGGTGGTCTGTAGCATGCTGCAAGTTGTATAGCAGTTTTGCCTGTGGTTAGTTGCACATGGATGGTCTCCGATGCTTTGTGCGTTGCCACTAACCTGGAGGTGTGGGTGTCTTTAATGAATATGGACACTCCCCCTCCTTTTGTGGTTCGGCCCAGGTTTTGGGACCGAAATGCATGATACGAGGTATAACCTGGTTAGGGCTGGGGTGCTCTCAGGAGCCTTGAACCAAGTTTCAATTACTGCACAGACATCGATGCTCTCCATACTGAGGAGTGCTTCGAGAGCCTGCATCTTGAGATTTAGACTTCTGGCATTGAGCAGCATTACCCTTAGTTTTTTTCCTTTATTGTTTTCTAAGGTGGTGGGTTTGTCTTTTGAGCCCTGCCTAAAAAAGGCACTATGGGGGTGGCAAGAGCCTTAGCCAATATCCGGAAGCCCAGTGGTGACAGGTGCAAGCCGTCCCTTGCAAAGCAGCGTGGCTTGTCCAGCATGTCATCCCAAGCAGACAGACATTGGATCCCCCTAGAATGACACCAGTAATTGAGCCAGTTATTAAAGCTGATCATCTTGTCTTTGTATTGTGGCATCATTCTTGGTGAGGGCAAGATGCTGCTCAGGGTCAGGGTCATACCGGCCTGGGCTACATAATCAGAGAGCTCCTCTATGTCTCTTTTCATGTAGTCCAAGGAGGTACGTCTCAGTCATTCATGCCGGCATGGACAATGACGGAGTCATATTTGTACTTGCTTTGGAGTGACCTGAGTGCTTGTGTTATGTGGCGGATCCTAGCTCCCGACAGGCAGCTCACCGTTACCCTCTCTTTGTTCAGCCTGGTAAGCGGGACGTCAGTGTGTCTGACTATAGAGTCATCTATTACTAGTGTATCAGGCATGGTGTTTCGCCGTAAGGGCTGTGATTGTTTGGCACACTGACTTTGTGTACTATGTGTTGCTTGTGCAGAGTTTTGAGGTGGTGTTTTCTTGGATGTCTGCTTTGGGAGCCTCTGTTGTTTCGGTAAGTTTTTTATTAGAGCCTCTGAGTATGTCTTTGTGTTACTATGTGTTTGGTTTGCAGTTGTGGTTGGTTTATGTGAGACTGGGTTTGTTGTGTGTGTGGTTATCTTCTCCTCCTGTCTGATCTTGCTAGTCCTGTGTTGAGAGAGTTCAGCCTCCAGTTTGGCTGTATAGTTGCATCTCTCACATGTGTTTGTGTTTGTTGGGAGGAGGAGAGGGTTGTCTGTGTACATGAGACAATTGTAACATTGTCTCAGGATTCCCAGATTAACCAGCTGAACTGGAGAGGACGTCAGTAATATACCACTCGACATGCCAGAATAGTATAAGGGGGTGATGTGTAACTGGGTCAGAGAGAGGACTTTGAAGGGAAGTGGGTATTAGCATGGGTTGTAGGTGGATGTAGTGCTTACGTTAGTTTAAAGGTGCTTCACTTAAAAGAAAGGTTTTTAGGAGCAAGTGCTAGGCTTATGATAAAGCGAATAGACTGATTTTGTTATTTCTAAGCCCATAAAGCAAGCTACCACCAAATCCAACATTCTAGCAACTGGAGACTCCATTGTGAGACAAACTGATGTCCCTCTCACCAGGATGAGTAAGGAGAAAGCCATGGTCAGTTGCGTCACAGGGGCCAGGATACACCACATTATGCACACACTTAGGTCACTGGACCACAAGTACTAGTATGATACAGTCACAGTCCATGTGGGTGCAAATGGCCTGAGATGTACATCCGTGAACTATATGAAGAGAGACATCATGGAGCTCTTGGAATGTGTGTCTCATGCTGGTATGAGCCTAGCACTGAGCAGCATTTTACCTTCTCTAAGGATGATGCCACAATATGAACAGAAGATGACTAACTTTAATAGTTAGCTTAATCTCTGCATTCTAAGGGGGTGCAATATTCATCAACATTGAAGGAGCTGCTATACTCCCAAAACTTCCAAATACCAATACAATACACACGTACACAACTAAACAAACACACACATACCTACCCTTATTATATGCATGTACGCCCCCCCCCACTTAAATATTCTAACTCCAAGGTCGCACTACATACACACACACACACACACACACACACACACACACACACACACACACACACACACACACACACACACACACAAAACACCACCACACAAACTACATAACTACATTCCTCTTGCATACACACATCACAGTAACAACACACAGTAACACACGCTACAGCCCTTACCCAACACCCTTACTCATAAACACTTACCTGAGTCCATGAACACAGCGCAGCGCCAAAACCGCTAATTCAAAATCTCCCACATTCGAGATTTTGAATTCCGTGCTTCTGGGGTTGCGATCTTCAGATCCTTCCACTTTGACCTTGCGATTCTGAAATTCAAGATTTCAGTATTTCGAGCTTATAAAGTGTTCCTATATATATATATATATATATATATATATATAGAGAGAGAGAGAGAGAGACAGAGAGACACACACACACATATATATATATATATATATATACATATATATATATATATATATATATATATATATATATATATACACACACACATATACATACACATTTATACACACACGCAGACACACACACACCTCTCTCTTGCTCTCTCTCACTCTCCATATATAGATAGATGGATACACATGCAATAAAAGCCATTAAATTTCCTGTGATATCATGACATTTCAGTTTTAATTGAAGGTATACCTCTGAACCTTATAGTATAGAGAGAAAAGCCTTGACAGAAACATTTCTTTGGCTAAAATAGTTACTAAATTACTGGAAAATGAATATTTACTCAGCCATAAACTTGTTACAAAACAAGACTCCTGTTTATTTTAGTCCTCTGTAAGAACTGTTTACAATTCAAAAAATGAATTCACTCAAAAAACAAATAAAATGTTTCCAACTGTCTAATCAATAAAAACGGGTCTGTTGCCATGGATACAAACTTAGCCATTACCTCTGTTACCAGGTTGGAGGATATGGGCATCCTGAAGCAATGCAGAACTTGCCTCATGTTTACTGACAGCCAGTTAATTCTCAAACTAATACAGTATTTGAGAAATATATTTACAAAATGTCACTGGAAGCAAAGCTCTCACATAAAAGTACTCCTAATATCAATAAGATTGCCAGTAGTACACATGATGCACCCATCATGTACAATTCAAAGCAAACAGATAGACCCACATATGCTGAGGCACTTAAATGTAACCTGCGTAAACCCCGAAGACCTCCCAGACAAAGTGCACGTAACAAACCACCTCAGCAACCCTGAACACACACTTTCAAAACACCACCCACATTAACACATACAGCCACATCTCATGGAGCCTCTACTTCTAAGCCCATAAGGCAAGTCACCACACAATCCAGCATTCTAGTCATTGAAGACTCCATCGTGAGACATACTGATGTCCCTCTCATAAGGCCGAGAAAGGAGAAAGTCACATTCATTTGCTTATCAGGGGCCAGGATCTGTAACATTACACATGCACTCAGATCATTGAACCACAAGTATCAGTATGACTCAGTTGTAGTCCATGATACATGGGTGTAAATGACTTGAGACGCATCTTCCTAGACTATATGTAAACAGACATAATGGAGCTCTTGGAATACGTGTCCCAGGCTGGTATCAGACTAGCACTCAGTAGCATTTTACCTTCTCCAAGGATGATGTTACAATATGAAAACAAAAGATGACTAACTGTAATAATTGGATTAGTTTCTGGTGTCATTCTAAGGTGTGCAAGATTTGTCAGCATGGAAGGAGCTGGTCAACAGACCACACTGCTTTGCCAGGGATGGTCTGTACCACTCCCCTCTAATTTTTAGAATATTATTTTTTTATATTATTTATTTTACATTTGTTTACCGGGATACTCCGACTTTTACACTGGAGGCCCGGAGAGAAAAGCTACATAAAGTGCATTTTGTAAGTTTGTCTTGAGAACATCCAACTCACCAGCATTCTACCTAAGCTCCGTAAGCAGAATTTTAGAACTGTGTTTCTCTTAGAAATAGCTAGGGAATAGAAAAATTAGACTAAGTGTTTTTCTGTGTTGATGTCAGAACTGTTCTACAGAATTATTTTAAGTATTTTCCTGTGATCTGTGAACTCTTGACTAGCACTGTGTACTAAGAAGTATTGTCTTTTGTTTTTATTATTTATTGTTAAATATTTTTAAACCTTTCAACTGTGGTTGTTTTGTGTAGAGGTAATTTAAGCTCTAGAGTACGCTGCACATTTATTGTGAATACTGTACTAATGCCACTCCAAAATAGCCTTGACTGTTCAGTTACACTACCTATTTGGATAATAATAATATTCCACAGTAATAATTGGACACCCTTTCATAAGGGCCTTTTAGTAGCTGATAAATATTAGGGGTTGGTGGCAGTCTGGTACTACCGTATAGCCTGGGCAGAAGGGGGCATACCTGGAGAACCTATGCCAGCCTTCCCCAGGAGGGTCTGTGTGTTTGTATACAATTCAAATCTCAAAGTGTGTGTGTGTCAGCTGCTTGGGCAGGGACACAAAGCACTGATTGAGCAGAGAGGGTACTGGAGGTCTTAGCTTGCCCCTTAGGTTGAGATCTGGACCCTATAGCTGTGCCAGTGGGGAGTCTTATTGGGGATCTGGAGAGAAAGGGAGAAACCAGCCCCAGACTGACTGTGATCTCTTTGTGCTCTTAAGGGAAATTGTACTTTACTGTGTGGTTATTTGTTATCCTTTCCCTATATGGACGCCACAAACTGGTGTTAGTGGTGAGGATTGAGGCTCCTTGATTGCTGGGCCAGAGCACGGGCGTCACATATTAATTGGTAAATTAGCTAAAATATTGTCTTCCTCCATAGTACCTTTTTTAGGCAATGCAAAACTGAAAGTACTTTTCAGATAGCCAATCAAAACCAAGAAAATCTAAAGGTCTTAAAGCTCAATGCTATGAGTCTAAACAAAAACCTCACTGCTTAGAATCTCTCTTTACCCTAAAGAATGCTGATGTCTGTGTGGTCACTGAGATATGGTTTAAAGCCACAGGTACAGAACAGTTACTACATAGACAGGGACTAAAGATGGAGGAGTCTCGATTTACATAATAAATATACCACAAGGCTGGTCAAACCGGATGATGCACTTGAGCCTCTCCACATTCAAATCACCATAGACAAATCCCATACCATTTCCCAGTAAGTTGTAGGCCCCCCTCTATGACCCAGGAAACCCATAACACGCATTTAAACTTACTGAAAATACTCACCATCCAACCCAAGGCCATATTCATAGGTGACTTTAATTACCTCAGTATTAACTGGGAACCGTATTTGACACCAAACGTACAGGCACATAAACTCTTAGATTTTGTAAAGACAAACTCTCTGGACCAAGACTACCCCTCCAAGGGTCACAACATCCATGAAGCCTACTTAACCAAACTGAAGACAACCCCAAGTTTACCAAACACATTGGCTATGGGGGATTTCAATTATCCCACCATCAACCAGGAACCTACTCTACCCAAACTCGCTAGAACAAAACTTCCTTAGCTTTGTGAATTCAAATGCCCTGGAGCAAATTGTCCATGCCCTGACAAGAGGAACAAACATTCCAGATCTGTGCACTACCAACAAGTCAAACAGGTGTACTGTTGCAACCGTTGGACCCTCAGTAGTTAAAACCGACCACGAATTGGTCACCTTTGAACTGGCACAAATACCAGAACTCATAAAGGGTGAAATCAGACTAAAATACTTTACTAAGGCAAACTATACCCTCCTAGGTTAAGGTATAAATGCATTCCAAGCCCCACCCCAAGTTGAAAGTGGTAAATGCGCCAAAGCTTACACTTAAGCTCTGTACAATCACTTGAATAAGTGAATATACTTGGCTGTACTAGATAGAATCAAAGCCAGAGCCCCAAGTAAAATCAAAAGTACAGTTGTGTACATTTACCATAAATGTAGATGTTTGAATGTATTCACTGTTGCAGTCATCACATTTGGGTTATGCCTGCCAGGGTAGCCCTTGGCCGGCCCAAATACCAGAAACTTAACTTTTCTGCGTCAGTTGCTGTTGCTTGAAGACTGATGTCAGGTTGTCATCTTGGTGCACATTTTCTGATGTAAATGACTCCATAATGCCTGCTATACACTGACTTTCAAACTATATTGAACTATAATGTATTTTTTCATTTATCTTAGGTTCATAGGTTCGTAGATTCGTACTAGGCTATCTGCCCTAGGGCATTTATAAGCCTAGCCAGAGTGTGTGTGGCTTTCACCACCCCTTAGGATGAGAATACTACGCCCTTTTAGGGTTTAGTTTACTGTGCCTCTGTCTAGTAGTGACACAGAGATGACCCCCGGGGTAAACCTACAATCTCCCATCCACTCGTCAAGATTTCTCTTGAGTAGAGTCAGTGAGGGGCTCTGCCTAACATGGACTGGGATTCTGTTCCAGAGTGTAGGGAGCCTCTGGGTTATGAATCTGTCCCTCCAGCACATCCTATTTATTTCTGTGTTGAGGTTTAAGTCTCTTGTTCTCGTGGCTCTGATGGATTTGGATTTTCTGAGGTGGAGCATGTCCATTAATTCCAGATTGGACATGGCCTTGTACGTCAGGCACAGATCACCTCTGAGTAGGCGGTATGCGACTGAATAGAGCTGGAGGTTTTTTCATTCAGGCAGCATATGACATATGTTTAAGACCCTTTATCCTCTTGGTGAGGAACTTTTGGGGTCTTTCTAACTGCTGCAGGTGTCGGGTGAGATACATCCCAAATGGGGCATTGTACTCAATCATTGGCCTGATAAGAGAAGAGTACAGGGGCACAATGACCTCTCTTGATCTAGATGTGAAACCCTTCATGATAAGGTGGGCAATATAGAAGGTCTTCCTAACCACTTTGGCAATGTGAGTGTCAAATGAGAGGTTACTGTCAACCTGGGTCCCTAGGTCCCTGATTACCTCTTCCGTACTTAATGGATTACCACCTATGTGGTCATTTGTCGGTACCTTGTTTTTCCCAAAGGGTATGACTATACATTTTTTGGCGTTCAGCTTAAGGCCATGGCTCTGGCACCAATTATCCATTTCTATGAGGCCTCTCTGAAGAATGTTTGTGTCCGCTGAAGTATCAATTATGGCGCCTAGTTTGCAGTTATCTGCGAACTTTGTCAGCCACAATCCTCCTATGTTTGCCTGTACCTCGGAAAAATAAATGCCGAACAAGAGGGGTCCCAGGACTGAGACCTGTGGGACACTGCTTGTGACTGGCTTAGAGTCTGACATAGCTCCAGCAACTCTGACCCCGTGGGTTCTGTCCTTGAGCCAGTTTGCAACCCATCTTGTGACATATGGGTTTACATTTAAGCTGGTGAGTTTGTCTATGATGCCCAAGTGGGGTATTGTGTCAAAGGCTTTTGCAAGGTCAAGGTAGGCTGTGTGAACTGCCTTACCCTCATCAATGGCCTTAGTGACTGTTTCAAAAAAGTCGACCAAGTTCAAAAGGCAGGATCCGTCCTTGACAAAGCCAAATTGAGTAGGATCCAATGTCTGTAGGTCCCCAATGTCTTTGTTTATGAGTTCCATAATGATCCTCTCCATAGCTTTGCAGACCAGGCTCGTCAAGCTTATGGGCGGTAATTTCCAGGGTCCGTAGAAGCACCACCTTTGTGAAGTGGGACCACTGTTGCCACGCCACTCTTTGGGCACGATCCTGTAGTAAGGCTAAGATTAAACAGCAGCCTTATGTGTGGGTTTAGTTCCTCTTGGAGTTCATGTAGCACACAGCCCGGGACACCATCTGGTCCCATTGATGATGTGTTTTTAGCTTTAGAGAGGGCGGCTCTCACCTGGGCATCTGAGATGTTAGGGAGGCTACACTCTGCTGGGATAGTTATTTCTCCTTTTGGGGGGGAGGAGAAATTTGCACTGAACCTGTCTGCCAGAATGTTGGCAATGTCGGTGGGTTCAGTGTATTTTGTGTCATTTTGGACTAACTCTGAGCATATCTGGGAGTTTCCACCCAGGTTTCTAACATAGCTAAAGAAGGCCTTGTGATTGTCTTTTGTGTCTTTTGCGATTTTTCTCTCAAAGTTGGCCTTGGATGATTTTATGAGTGATCGTAGTTTTTTGCTAGTACTGATCAGAGATGCCTTCCCTTTTAGGGATTTTGCTCTGTCATGTAGTAGCTTCATCCTCCTGTTGTAAAGTTTGTTTATGGCTGGGATCCACCAGACCGGGCGCCTGCCTTTGGGGGAATGGGTCTTGGTTTTATTTGGGATTGCATGATCCATGCATTCTTTAAGGTGCCCATAGAAGGCATTTGCAAAGGATTCAGCAGTGTGGGTTGTCATTTCCACTGGCCCAGGGGCCTTGAAGGATACCACTTCAGTCTTAAGAAGTGTGAAGTTGGCTTTTGAGAAGTTCTTCACTGTGGTCTTTTGTGCAGGGGGTGGGGGCGGGATGTGGATTTCCAGTGAGATTAATTTATGGTCTGATCTTACCAAAGAGGGATATACTTCCGGTGTGGAGCATTTTGTCCTCATGTTTGTGATGATCAGGTCTAGTATATTGTCTCCTCTTGTGGGAATGGTGACTAGCTGTTCCATTGCATTTGAGTTTATGAATTCTAGGAACCTTTGGGCTAGGGTGTTGGGGCTTGAGTAATGTTCCCAGTCTATGTTTGGGTAGTTGAAGTCTCCCAAAATGATGGTATTTGGAGAGACATTCATACTCTCCAGTGTCTTCAAGAAGGCTGTGTGGGGTTCCTGAGTTTGAGAGGGTGGTCTGTAGCATGCTACAAACTGCCTATGGTTAGTTGCACCTGGATGGTCTCCGATGCTTCGTGCATTGCCAGTAACCTGGAGGTGTGGGTATCTTTGATGAAAATGGATACTCCCCCTCCTTTTGTGGTTCAGTCCAAGTTTTGGGGCCGGAAAGCATGATATGAGGTAAAACCTGATAGTGCTGGGGTGCTCCCAGGAGCCTTGAACCAGGTTTCAGTCACTGCACAGACATCGATGTTCTCCATACTGAAGAGGGCTTTGAGGGCATGCATCTTGAGGTTTAGACTTATGGCATTGAGCAGCATTACCCTTAGTTTTTTTCCACTTGTGTTTTCTAGGGAGGTAGGTTTGTCATTTGAGCCTTGCCTAAAAAAGGCACTATGGGGGTGGCAAGAGCCTTGGCCAATATCCGGAAGCCCAGGGGTGACAGGTGCAAGCCATCCCTTGCGAAGCAGCGTGGCTTGTCAAGCATGTCATCCCAAGCAGACAGACATTGGATCCCCTTAGAATGACACCAGTAATTAAGCCAATTGTTAAAACTGATCATTTTGTCTTTGTACTGTGGCGGCATTCTTGGTGAGGGTAAGATGCTGCTCAGGGTCAGGGTCATAACGGCCTGGGCTACATAATCAGAGAGCTCCTCTATGTCTCTTTTCATGTAGTCCAGGGAGGTACGTCTCAGGTCGTTCACACCGGCATGTACAATGACTGAGTCATATTTGTACTTGCTGTGGAGTGACCTGAGTGCTTGTGTTATGTGGCGGATTCTAGCTCCCGACAGGCAGCTTACTGTGACCTTTTCCTTGTTCAGTCTGGTGAGCAGGACGTCAATGTGTCTGACTATGGAGTCACCTATTACAAGTGTAGCGGGACGTCAGTGTGTCTGACTATGGAGTCACCTATTACAAGTGTGTCTGGCATGTTGTTTGGCCTTAAGGGCTGTGACTGTTTAGCACACTGACTTTGTGAACTATGTGTTGCATGTGCTATGTCTTGAGGTGGTGGTTGCTTGGGTGTCTGCTTTGGAGGCCTCTGTTGTTTTGGTAGATTTTTAATCAGCGCCTCCAAGTATGTTTTTGTGTGTTTATGTGTTTGGTTTGCAGTTGTGATCGTTCTATGTGAGACTGGGTTTGTGGTGTGCGTGGTTACCTTCTCCTCCTGACTGGTCTTGCCAGTACTGAATTGAGAGAGCTCAGCCTCCAATTTGGCTATATAGTTGCATCTCTCACATATATTTGTATTTGTTGGGAGGAGGAGAGGGTTGTCTGTGTACATGAGGCAATTGTAACATTGCCTCAAGATTCCCAGATTCACCAGCTGAACAGGAGAGGACGCCAGCAACTGACCCTTCGACATGCTAGAAATAGTGAAAAAGATTGCTGTGTAACTGAGTCAGGAAGGACCTATAGGGAAATGGGTACTCAAAAGAATTTAGGTGAATGAAGTACTTTCTTTTGTTTGAGTGCTTTACCTGTATAAAAAATGCTTTAGTAGCAAGTGCTGAGCTTTTCAGATAGAGTATAGGCTGTTTAGATTGCAAGTAGAACAGTTCTAAGGAAAAAATTGAAGAGCAGACTTGGCGGAGCCAGAAAAAGTTTAACCTTGTTTAACCGGCACTGTGCTATGCGCACGACCGTGCAAAGCTGTGCAAACACGGATTTTAAACAGTGAACTACAAAAGAGCTAGGAATGGTCCCAAACAACCAATTACTACAGCTTCTTGTGCTGAGGTCACTTCCCCCAAGGACAGGTAGGCTGCTCAAGGCTCCCCACTCCCACTGGTGAGCAAAGAAACTTCCTTCTATCAAAGTAAGGTAATGGACAACACAGGAACTACACCACAGCCCAGAATACAGCAATGCCTGTATACTGGTCTAAACTAGTCGAGGAAGGCGGGAAAACAAGGATTATTTTTTTGTTTTTTTGGTAGAAACACACAGAAAATGCAGAGACAGTGATAAATTAGTTACACAGGCTAGTCCACTTTAGTGGGCAGCCTCCACAATTAAATTAAACAAACAAACAAGCAAACTTTCGATCAAATTTGACTAAATGTAACTTTAAGTGCAGATTTTAAAATAAATGCAGTAATCAGTAAAAAAACAGTTCAGGCTAGTTCAAAGTAAGCTACAGAAGCTATTTCCAGTGAAAAAAGCAAAGATACTTAAATCCAGAAGGTAGTCGCTTTTTCGAGTTCCTTGCTGCTAGGACCACTCTGTAAACCCACGTGGAGCTTGTCTGAGCAGTATAGCCAGAAAAAACGCCCAGAGGCGGATTTTAAGCAGTGAACTACAAAAGAGCTAGGAATGGTCCCAAACAACCAATTACTATAGCTTCTTGTGCTGAGGTCACTTCCCCCAAGGACAGGTAGGCTGCTCAAGGCTCCCCACTCCCACTGGTGAGCAAAGAAACTTCCTTCTATCCAAGTAAGGTAATGGACAACACAGGAACTACACCACAGCCCAGAATACAGCAATGCCTGTATACTGGTCTAAACTAGTCAAGGAAGGCGGGAAAACAAGGATTATTTTTTTGTTTTTTTGGTAGAAACACACAGAAAATGCAGAGACAGTGATAAATTAGTTACACAGGCTAGCACACTTTAGTGGGCAGCCTCCACAGTTAAATTAAACAAACAAACAAGCAAATTTTTGATCAAATTTGACTAAATGTAACTTTAAGTGCAGATTTTAAAATAAATGCAGTAATCAGTAAAAAAAAACAGTTCAGGCTAGTTCAAAGTAAGCTACAGAAGCTATTTCCAGTGAAAAAAAAGCAAAGATACTTAAATCCAGAAGGTAGTCGCTTTTTCGAGTTCCTTGCTGCTAGGATCACTCTGTAAACCCACGTGGAGCTTGTCTGAGCAGTATAGCCAGAAAAAAACACCCAGAGGCGGATTTTAAACAGTGAACTACAAAAGAGCTAGGAATGGTCCCAAACAACCAATTACTACAGCTTCTTGTGCTGAGGTCACTTCCCCCAAGGACAGGTAGGCTGCTCAAGGCTCCCCACTCCCACTGGTGAGCAAAGAAACTTCCTTCTATCCAAGTAAGGTAATGGACAACACAGGAACTACACCACAGCCCAGAATACAGCAATGCCTGCATACTGGTCTAAACTAGTCGAGGAAGGCGGGAAAACAAGGATTATTTTTCTGTTTTTTTGTTTTTTTGGTAGAAACACACAGAAAATGCAGAGACAGTGATAAATTAGTTACATAGGCTAGCACACTTTAGTGGGCAGCCTCCACAGTTAAATTAAACAAACAAACAAGCAAACTTTTGATCAAATTCGACTAAATGTAACTTTAAGTGCAGATTTTAAAATAAATGCAGTAATCAGTAAAAAAACAGTTCAGGCTAGTTCAAAGTAAGCTACAGAAGCTATTTCCAGTGAAAAAAAAGCAAAGATACTTAAATCCAGAAGGTAGTCGCTTTTTCGAGTTCCTTGCTGCTAGGACCACTCTGTAAACCCACGTGGAGCTTGTCTGAGTAGCATAGCCAAAAAAAAACGCCCAGAGGCGGATTTTAAGCAGTGAACTACAAAAGAGCTAGGAATGGTCCCAAACAACCAATTACTACAGCTTCTTGTGCTGAGGTCACTTCCCCCAAGGACAGGTAGGCTGCTCAAGGCTCCCCACTCCCACTGGTGAGCAAAGAAACTTCCTTCTATCCAAGTAAGGTAATGGACAACACAGGAACTACACCACAGCCCAGAATACAGCAATGCCTGTATACTGGTCTAAACTAGTCGAGGAAGGCGGGAAAACAAGGATTATTTTTTTGTTTTTTGGTAGAAACACACAGAAAATGCAGAGACAGTGATAAATTAGTTACACAGGCTAGCACACTTTAGTGGGCAGCCTCCACAGTTAAATTAAACAAACAAACAAGCAAACTTTCAATCAAATTCAACTAAATATAACTTTAAGTGCAGATTTTAAAATAAATGCAGTGATCAGTAAAAAAACAGTTCAGGCTAGTTCAAAGTAAGCTACAGAAGCTATTTCCAGTGAAAAAAAAGCAAAGATACTTAAATCCAGAAGGTAGTCGCTTTTCCGAGTTCCTTGCTGCTAGGACCACTCTGTAAACCCACGTGGAGCTGTTGAGTCCTTTGGGAATGGAAGACTGCAACACTATTTCTTGCAGATGTAAGAATAGTTAATGACTTTACTCTCCAATGAGCACAGTACAGAAACACGTAAATATAGAATGAACTAAGAAAACAGAAGTAAAGGAGCCAGTAACTTGTTACAGCTGTGCTCCCTTATTCCATGGCAAGATGTTTTCAGCATCCCTATCCATTCTGAAGGTGAAATAAAGTTCTTCATAATCTTAAAACCATAACCTTCCAGAGAGAATGAGATGGGTAACAGTTTAACCATGTGGCATCTATTGTCATATTTCTTGTTTAGAAAAACACAATCGCACATTGGAGTGACAGTTTTTATTAAAAAAAAAAAAGGCGTGGGTGTGTTAGGGGCGGGGTTTGCTACTGCGCATCCTGCGAGCTACTACACTGTTAGATTACCCCTTCTCTTTATAAAATGGTTTGATTTTCTGGTAAGTCACTGAAGATTACAGTCTGTAATGTCAAGCATTACAGTTTCATACTTATTCTTTAGGAAATCCATGTTCAAAACCCAGTTGTGGTGGTCATTAGTCTAGTATAAACCTATGAATCTACTAGTTATGCACCAAACATGGCACAACTATGCACTGAATGCATCATTCATACTTATTTCTTCCTACAACATATACTCCAAATTCAAGACTTGACGTAAATAATGAAAGACAATTTAAATAACCTCATACATAAAAACATACACCTAACCTGTAGCATTATTCACTAGGCTTGTAAGCACGTACCAGAATGTTTCACTGGAGCCAACCATGTTCTTGTGTGAAGTGCACCATTGTTTCCTTTGAGACAGCAGGAAAACCTACCCAGTATCTAAGCAATAAAACGTGGTCATAATCATTTTCACATACAGCACCAGGAGGTAAAGTGACAACTCTGTTTTCACAACTCTCAACAAAACTAATTCTGAACTTATTGTCACTATCCACAAAAGGAAAAGACAATAAATATTGTATAAAAGTACATAACTAATAAGCCACACTAACCTTCAAAAATGAATGTATCTTTTTAGTATGGCTAAAACCCTGCAGAGCAAAGCAAAGCAAAAAGAACACGGTAAACCTCCTAGAAAACCATACCACCAAGCAATCAGTTGAAAAATAGTCAGTTAGCAATGGAGATAACACTACTTTAACACAAACATACAGTGAAATTACTGCACTCATAGTGCAGGAAAACTAGCAACTAATAAAGTATTAAACCTATAATACAAAGCTTTACACTATATAAACCATGCAACATGGAAACAAGAAGTACATCACATACCCCCCATTTAAATTTCTCCAGTAATGAAACCAAACATGAGGTGTCATCAATAACACACAGTTTAAATCTGAATCTCCCAAACATAGAAATGTTCACTTATCTGTAATATACAAGTGTGTAGTCTAAACAAGTCCCATTAATTCTTCAAACAGTCCTCTCCCCAAGTTAATTGCTTCTCCAGATGGCTTCCACAGACTTTAAAGAGCAGCTTAACCAGCAGAATATCGCCATTATCTGCAAAACTAACTCCAAAATTCAAGTCACCTATAGCAAAACAGTGACAGTCATTTATAATCCCACTGTCACCAACCAGAAATAGTAAAATTCTTAAAAAAAAATATTAATTTAATAAGAAATGCTGCACTAACCTCTTGTCCAACCCTCCCTTATGACTGTGAGTTCCACAACTAAGCAGAATTCTGTAGAGCGCGACACATATTTCATAAAACAGCATACCCACCCCCAAAATATTAAGCCAAGACTTGTCTGTCCACATGATGCACCTAGACAATATCTGACTTTACTAATTTGTAATGATTGCATGAATAGATTACACTGGTTAACACATTTAGATAAATACATACATTGAAATGCATGACATTTTTAACAGCTCAGCATTTAAATGTCTTATTCAATGAAATGAAAGTAAATAATAAGCCAGAAACCAATGCACTTAGCACCTCATCAAGGTAGTTATGACCATTTTCACCTCTGCTGGCACCCATTGCTTAATCCAGTATGTCCAAGATCAGAAACATTTAACAGAAAGCCAAGGATGACTGTAGCAATTATAGAATAATTAACATGCAAAACCAATTGACTCAGGCTTCTCTTACCAAAAACTGAAAATTATGTAACTATTTTTTATATAATTAGTCAATGTTTTAGTTAATGTAATAAATACAAGAAACTGAATTTTGCAGTGCAGACTGACATCTGCACAAAATGATAATAAACATATCTATACAGTTGTAAGAGCCCTATTTATAGGCTTGTAACACATTTGGAACAGATGTGAAAAAATTATTTCATTGAAAATCAGGGGAACCACAAATAACAGCTGTTCAAGAGGAAAGCTGAGAAACAGAGACTGGCATGAGAGGAACACATTCTTTGCAATGACATGCTTTATAAAGCAGGACAGCAGGAATTGGTGTTGATAATGGCTGACCTGAATGCACATATCAGGATAGACAGAATAGGATATGAGGACTGCCTGGGTCCACATGGGTGGGGCAGTAAGAATACAGATGGAGAGGCCACTCTAGACTTCTGTCTGGCAAATGGCTTGATAGTATAGGACTTCCTTCTACTAAGGAAAGGACAATGGGGTACAATCAATGACTGTAAATGCATCCGCAGTGAAACAGCAAGCCCACAGTAAAAAACACTGGTTGCCACAATCATTTGCAAGCAGTGGTCAAACAAGGCTTCCAGGGTCAACATAGACCAGGCTGAAGGCCTAGAAGATGACTGAAGAGAAATCACAACAGTTCTAGGAATTCCTTAGGGCTCTAGCACCTCAAGAAGAGGAGGAGGAAATAACTTGAGTTGAAAAGGACTACAATAGAGTCCCACAGGGTTCGGTCCTGTGTCCTCTCGGTATCTACTTCTCTGAAGTTCAGGCAGACGAGTCCAAGTTAGGAGCTATTAACTCCCTAAGTGATGTTGACATTCTACAGACAGGCCTCACTGAGACCAACGACTGGTGTCAGAACCATGGCCTTAAGCTTAATGCCAAAAAATGTGTCATCATACCCTTTAGGAAAAACCCAGTTCCCATGAATTACCACATTGATGGTAGTCCACTGAACACAGAAGGCATTATAAGAGATCTGGGCACACAGATTGACAGTAACCTCTCTTTTGACCACCACATTTCCACTGTGGTCAAAAAGTCCTTCTATGTGGCACATCTCATTACTAAGGGTTTTGCATCCAGGAAGAAAGAGGTCATTGTCTCCCTCTACTCTTCACTCATTAGGCCAATCATTGAGTACAATGCCCCATTTGGCATGTACCTCACAAGACACCTGCAACAACTGGAGAGGCCGCAAAAGTACCTCACAAAGAGGATCCTAGGCCTTAAACACTTGCCCTACATTGACAGACTCAAAAAAACTCCAACTATTCTCTGTCTCATATTGCCTACTTAGAGACGATCTCTGTTTGACTTACAAAGCCATGTCTGACCCAGCCCTGTTGGAAATGCTACATCTGAAGAAATCTCAATCCCTCCATACCACATGGTCCAGAGACCTCAACCTCATTACCACAATCAACAGAAGTGCTGGAGGGACAGGTTCATAACCCAGAGACTACCCATGCTATGGAATAGACTTCCCATACATGTCAAACAGAGCACCTCACTGGCCCTCCTCAAGACAAATCTTGATGAGTGAATGGGAAATAGAAAATTCACCCCGGGGATCACTCCAGTGGCTCTACTCGACAGAGGCACTGGGAACTAAGGTTGGGTGGCACGATGCCAGGGTAATTTTATGGGCTAGGCTTGTAAAGTCTCCAGGTGCGGTAGCCTAGTACACGCCTATGAACCCTCCTAGATATGGGCAGTCATTGCTAACTAAGATATTGAGTTTAGTCTAGATCCTTTATATTGGGTTTCTCCAGTATTATATTGGGTACAACCGGCTAGGCTTCTGAAGACCTTTGGGTCAATAGCCTGGTAACCACCCATGAACCTATCAAGCAACAAGAGTATTCTTGCTTTCAGTCATCCAATTTTTTGAGATGATAATGTTACTTGTGTGTTGGCATACACTCAGCACTGCATTTTTTTTTTCAGGATAACTGTTGCTATATCCCTAAGAATTTGGTGGGCAGAGGTACTTAGGAGGAAGCAAGCTCAGCAACTGGTGGCCAAGAGTAATTACATGTTGACATTACTTTGCCATTACAGAGCTGGAGTTCTTCCTGGATATACAAACAGAAGGCAAACAAGGTACTCCCAACTCAGAATGGACAACATATGTCTAGTTCAGGCAGGCAGCAATCAGCAAAAAGGGTGGGGTGAAGAATAATTGGGCATTTTATACTGTGCTGCTTTCACAGAGGGCTCAGTTCAAGAGAGTGGCCTGGAAACAGCACCAGTACCAGAGTGGATACAAATTAATTCAAATTATCAGTGGGCATATGAGAATAACAGCTAATAAGCACCCTCACAGATAATTAGGTGGCTTACACAAGAGAATTACAACAGTTTAGAGACAATAGGAAGATGCAAGGTTGTGCAATTGTATGGCTCATAGCAAAAAAAAAAAAACAATGGAGGCACACACAATGCTACTGTTTGAGGCTCATTAAAACAAGTTAAAGACAGCATAACACCTGGCAAGCTATCAGCTGGCTGCAGAAAGGCATGGAGAGGTAGTACGAGCCTTATGGGACAGACTTCAAAATATATGTAATCAGTAATACAACAGATTGTTTTCCATAGCCCGTTGTTTATCAGCCCTATGTGGAGCAATTAGCTGGTCAAATTAAAAATAGTCTAATGATAAATATAAGCAACCTATGATAAACCAATAGGTGAAGAACCAGTGGCTGGCTCCATTCTCAGGGGCCACAGAATGGAATGTAGTACAATACCTACATCATTACCAAACACTGCCCTACAATGCATAAGCCCACTCACACAATTTCATCACAGACTGGTACTTAAGAAGAAGCAGTTTTCTGCAGTGAGAAGGGTACCCTGCTTACCCAGCTTCAGGTTAAGTCTGTACTGAAGAAAACAGTGGAGTGATGAAGCTTGCACCACAAAAATATACCACATGCTTAGTTAGATTTCACGGTCATTTAGTATAGCAGCAGCTTCTCATGTGCAGTGGGCATGGACATCATGGGAGAACATCAAGAAATTTGGAAGATGGAAGTACAATGCTTCTGAAACTTAGCTGGAAAATAACCTCTTCTAACACACCTAACATTTTGTCTTTTATTTGCAGAACCTGGGTGTAACCTTTAAGACACATTGCACCTTCCAACATTACCTTTTGTTGACTGGAGCTTCCTGCATGTTTGATCACCTGGTACCTTGCTGGTGCTCTTCCATGTGAATGGAAACACCTGTCTTATACATCACCTCCTGGAACATGGTGACATTACCTGCAATGTATTCTGGTACAAAAAGTATAACATGTAAAATGTGTGTTAAAGCCCAAATTATGATATTTACACTGAGGCCACACAGTTTGCTGAGCTGTACACCCTTCCACAATCCTTACTGTTGCCTATTCATGGTGATACTTACATCAAGGGTTGAAATGGCATTTTTGATATGTGCAGTTCTTGCTCTGTATGCCATTCTTCAGCAGCCAGAGTGCTGTCCATCACTAGAGTACATGGCCAATTCCACCCTGCTTGACGTCTTACAGCTATGCAAAACACACACCACCATGAACACCCACAACAAAGACTGTAACCTCTTATAGACACAGACATGGAACATGGCTGGCACAAAAGATTTCCATCCCAAGGAATCCTATACTTACTGAATAGACTTCCTATGCATGTCAAGCAGTACTACACATGGTCTGTATTCAGTAATATTCTAAATGAATAGCCAGGAAATCATAAATCTTCTTTGGCATATATAGCATGGTGCTTCTTGACCATGGAGCTTAACTCACTCAACAGTGCTCAGGGTTAGCTGGCTATGCTTCTCAATGGCCTTTTGAACTGCATGCCCAGTATATACCTATGACATTATCAGCCTAATATATAATTACCAAGTACCTTACACATGTGCATGCTGCATATAGAATATATATGCAGACAAATACATCTGTTTATTGATTAAAGTATTTCTATAAGCCATCTCTCCTGAATGTCATTACCACATAGTTTAGTTTACACACTGTACTATTTTTCCTTTCAGAGTATCCCCACTGTGTTTTTTGTCCTGTAAGGGTACCAACTATATACACACATAACAAGGTACCGGTAAACAAGCATTTAACTGTTTACTTTAAGAAGTAAAGAAAACAACAAATAGATGTACTCTCCAAAGTACCATGAATGAAACTTACCCTGTGTTTCAAATCATTTAATTCATTCCCCTTACTTCTTTATTCATCTGTTTATCTGCTTATTAATTTCAGTTTGATAACAATGCAAGTGGGAGGTAGACAGACCCTTCTGAATCACAACCTGAGCTCCATGGTGCAAGACCCAAACAGAAAATTGTAAACAGAAAAATGTATTATACCACTTTCTGAAAGAATGTCAAACAGTTTGGCAAAATGCAAAAGTGGAATTCAAGCAAGTAGATAGTTGAAAAATATAAGAAATGGAAATGAGGTCAAATTATAACTACCATTTTGCATGTAAGAATGGAATTATTGCTCATACCTGAAATATTTGTATGTAAGTACATATGTAAAATGTATAAATATAAAGAAAGCTTCTTTTTCCGGAGATTGCAAGGCTGATAGTTTAGTTTTAGAAGTTGTGGTTTCCATATTTTTGTCTTCCTTTGACATTTTGATAAACTGTAAGCGTATTTATACCAGGAATAAGGTTTCAGCTGAGAGATATATAATTCCTTTGTTTGTTGCTCTGTTCAGAGTCAGGCTGACTATCGGTTCCAATCCTGTTGTTACAAACTATTTTTTCCTCTCAGAAGCGAAGATAGATCCTAGTACTTTAGTTATTACTGCCAATTAGCGTATTTAATCTTGTGATAACTCCACAGGGTTGATTTTTATTTCTGGTATCTGAAGAGCTGTAGTTTTGCAGTGTTTAAAGGATGGCGGCCATCTTTGAATAAAAAATGTATAAATATAAACAAGCTGTTTAATAGAGTGACTATGTTAAGTATAGACGGAGCTCTCCATTTTTATTTTTTTAGTTTTATGTGCAATGGTGTTCTTTAAACTAATGAATGTGTATTACAGATGTCTTGCATTGTTATGATTAATAGGCAAATTCTCTCTTTGCAACAAAATATCACACTTGCTTTTATTTGAAATTTACACTGTTTCACTGTAAACCTATTAAATTATATCTATCTCTGCCTAGATATGATAGTTATATAACAGTCAATTAAATAAAACAATGACTTCACGTGGAACCTGCATGTCTGTTTGCTTGTTTATTTTGTGAAATAAATGACACTACAATTTCACATGGAATATGTGTGTCTGTTTACTTATTAATGTATGTATAAAGTTGTACTGGCTAGTTCTAGTTAGAAACAAAAAGGTCTGTCTAGTGTATAGGAATATACATGCAATAAAAAACAATGATTTCTTGTGATTTCATGACATTTCAGTTATAATTGAAGGCATACCTCTCAACCCTATAGTGCAGAGAGAAAAGCCTTGCCAGAAACATTTAATTGGCTAAAGTAGTTACCGAGTAAAGGACATTGACTTTACTCAAAAGTATTACACGACAGTAATAAGGTGCAAGCAGAAGACACAAGTCCATATGACTAGTTACTCCCCAGGAACTACCCTCTACCACTTAGCCCCCACTGTTATTAAAGCACGGGTTCTCACTGCACTCTCCAGAGCAATGAGCCTTGATAACATCCAGGGATACCTCCATTTTAGTTTGAAAATTGACTCCTCGGGCTCACTAGAATGTCTATTCAGCCGCAGCCTCCAGCCAGGCTTCGTCTCTAGGAAACGCAAGACCGATCATCTCTCTGTGTAAAGGTGGACCATCAACAGACCCAGGAAACTACAGACCCATTAGTTGGACTAGTATTATATACAAGGCCATGGAAAAAATAATAATGGCTCTAATAACGACATAGGAAATCTTCAAACACTGGACACATCCTAGTTTGGGTTTGTCAGGGGTAGATCATGCCTACTAAACCCAGTGCACTACCTTGAGAAGACCACTTGAGCCATGGATAATGGGCAAAAAAAGTGCATGCTGCCTACCTCGACCTGGTAAAGGCATTCAACACACTACCTCACTTAGGTATTACAGACAAACTCAAAAAGTTAGATATAAATCCCTGCGTAACCCGGTGGATAGTCAAATGGCTCATGGATAGGACACATGAAGTTAGGGTGGGGGAATCCACCCCCACTAATAGGTCTGTCACTGGAGTGGTGTTCCACAGGACTCGGCACTTGCCCATCTCCTGTTCGGAATATACTTCTCTAGTTCTCTGAAGTCATAGCAAATACAGAGGCTGTTTGGGTGATGAAATCTGCAGATGACTGCAAGTTGGGTGCAATGACTTATTCCTCCAA
Source organism: Protopterus annectens (assembly GCF_019279795.1). NCBI lineage: Eukaryota > Metazoa > Chordata > Ceratodontiformes > Protopteridae > Protopterus > Protopterus annectens. Next base: position 589,616,629 of record NC_056750.1, read on the forward strand.
AGATGCAGATATCCTTGAGGAGGTTGTGAGAGCCAAGTAAGTGGTGCCAGAAACATAGCGTACTGCTCAATGCCAAAAAATGCACATTCATACCCTCTTATCAGCTACTAATAAGGCCCTTACCAAAGGGTGTCCAGTCTTACTGTGCAATATTACTATTATCCAAATAGGTAGTGTAACTGAACAATCAAGTCTTTATTTTATTATTTTTATTTAATTGTTTTCCTTACAAATTTGTGTAACAAGAACATGTTGGAATCCAGAAATATACATATAATAAACAATATCAGCTAAAGTGGAATATAGGAAAGGGTAGGATACTGGTTAGCAATGAGCTTTTCTTTGAATAAGCTATACTTTACTGGGTATGACACTGCTGTGTACAATGTACAGTATTTTATATAGCATATGTCATGGACGGAATTAGGTTAAAACAACAAAAAAAGACACCTGGGTACACAAGACCCAGGATAAAAAAAGTGCCTGATCCTCATATGCTCATTGTTTCCGGGACTGGAAAAACTGACATAGTAGAATCTTCAAGATAGAGAAACATTCCACAATTGGGTTAGACTAGGCTCAGTGGCGGATGACCCCTCCCCCCCATTGTAGAAGGAAATAGTAGTCCACAAAAACTGATAGGCCAGAAAAGAGCCATAAAGATGATAGATTGTATTTCCGAGGGTAAGAAATACATTATGTATTGTTACTATTTTACCAGAAGCCCAGCATTTCTGGAAGTTCTGTTTTGAAATAGTTATCCTAATGGAGCTTGGAAATAATTGTGAACATAAGTAGTTACACGTTCCAGAAGACTTAGAAATTTGCCTCACCTAGACATTGGTAACAGCTGTCACCCATAGTTGTGCTTCAGACCACTCATTGTTTACACAGACACACCCACATTCATACAGATGTGTGTGTGTGTTTATAAATATATATATACACACATACACACACCTCACACACACATGTCACACGCATATACACACACACAAACACACACCAATTTTATATATATATATATGGGTGCCCTTCAGTCGATCGGGCATTTATAATTTCAAGCCACATATGGCTGAAACTATATGTTCGAACTTATAAAAGTTCGATCTGACTGAATGGAGATCTCTGTACAGAGCGGAAAGGGAAGATCTCCCATTTCTGAAGTGTAGTGTGATCTCAGAGTTGTTATATTTAAGTAAGGGGATGTGGGGGGTGCAGGGGGGTTAGCCCCCCTGCTATAGATGTTTAAGTGTGTGTTTTATTGTTTTTTTGTGGTTTTACTTCAGTTTTCAAACTTTTACAACTTCCAGCATATGGTCTCGGCCATATGTGGTTCGAACTTCTAAAAGTTCGATCGACTGAAGTAGACCTATATAGATTTTATATATATATATATATATATATATATATATATATAATACATACACATCACACACACATATACAGAATACATATGTAGACACGTGGATCTGGCAGGGACGCAGGTGGGATCCCAGGGGTATATTTTCTGTTTTCCATCCAGTCGGCCATGTTCCTCATAAAGAGGGCTAGTGAGGTACTCTTCACTTCAGTTTTCCTTTTTCAAATGTTGATTTTGCAAATACCAAATGATATACATTACTGTGTCATCTGGGAAGGTTCTGAGAACTTTTAGCTGTTGTTCTAGGTGTTTATCTGATAATTATACAATTTTAGGTCATCCACAAAACCTAGATGAGATATCCTTTGACTTGATGATTTTCTTGGAGTCGGCTTTAAACCATAACATAAGCGCCTGAGTAAAAACAGCTAACGAATTGAAAGCAAGACAAAACACTAATAGTGACAAAGAACCATCCCAGATTTCACTTCCCAGATAGCAAATTGTCCTTGTTTTGTTCAGCTGCAGTGATTTGCCGTAGTAACTGCAATAAAATTTACCAGTAATGATGGATCTTGTACATTTTAAGCATTCTATAACCCAGGAGTGAGGAATGCTATCAAATGTTTTTTTTTTCTGCTCATTAAGACTACCCTGGTTATAGCAAATGAATAAGTAACATTTTTGTTTATTAGTGTCACAAAGTAGAAGTCTTGTATGCAGATGTTAAAGACCTTTCACACAGTTCATGCTGCTTCGTTTTGTCATAAGAAAGCAATTTGGACTTTTTTAATATGATATGAATTTGTTTTGAGTTCAAGAACCATACTTGCACTTTGCATGTCATTAAAACCAACCTGAAGGCAAAAAAGCAGCAAAGTCATAGTGCACCACTTTTTAGAAAGTAATTCAGTGCAACTATTTGAGCAAACATTGCTAGGAACAAGCTCCATCAAACTAATGCATGGCTGCCATTAAAATCCTGTTTAAATGCCACGAGAAGAGAAAAAATGTCTATAATTACAGTTCACCAGAGCAAAAGAATGTTTATACACTTATATACATGATTTGCACTAAGTCGACATCTTTCAGTATGATTGTGATACACACATACAAAAACACCACAAGTATTTTTTGCAGGGGAGGTCCTACACCAGGCAGTAAAATGAAGTCAGTGCCAGATATAGGTATTTGAGCATATTCTTTATTGTGTCATTAGAATAGTCTTACTTCTAGTATTGTCAACTTCTGTTAGTCATAAGGGAATACAGGCCAAATAAATAACCCAAGTTAATAAGCAGTACACACTATATATATTGACTTGCTTATTAAATCATTAGTTGATATTTTGATGATAATTAAGTACACATTTAGCTTGCTCGACAGGACAAAGACAAACCTTTTACCACTGAATAACACTGGCAACAGACAGGAAGAAGCAAAAGGGTGTAAAGAATTCTGCACCTGGATCCATGAGAGCACGTTTAAAAAAGCACAAAGTGACAGGTGGAAGCTGAAGTATTACACACACACACACACACACACACACACACACACACACACACACACACACACGCACGCATGCACACTCGCATACTCTCACTTCCGCAAACACACATATAGTCACTGCCGCACACTCGCATACCCGCAATCTCAAGGATTTGGACTTAAGCACCATCTTGCACACCTACACATAGACACACACACACACACACACACACACACACACACACACACACACACACACACACGTGTAAAGATTTGATCTCTAACTTTTTTAAAATAATGCAGCACAGCCAGAGCCGACTGCAGAGTCCAAGATTTGATTTAAAGTGTCGGCGGGAGGTTTGCTCCTCCATGCTTCCGACGCTCTTGGTGCAGAATCAGATCCCCTTATGTAAGCATTAGAGATCAGCTCTTCTCAACCATTCGCTAGTGCTTACTTTATATAGCAACATCACTTGCTGCCATCAAACAGCAATACTTGCAATAAGTGGAGGTGGAAAACAAAACAAAAACTTTCCCTGAAGATCAGGGAAGACAGGTGTCCCTAAAGGTCAAAAGACTTTACTAAGCTTTTGCGGAACTGCTGCTGACATTGTAGCTAATCCCTGTAAAAATTAAGTTAAAAATATCATGTAAGGGCTGTAAACTTAAAATTAGTCGGAACTATTGCTGCAAAGTTCTGCTACCAGCAGCAAAACAGGATATTGGTACGGACCTGGGAGCGCTCAATGAAGGAAGGGGGGGTCTGATACTTGGGCATAGACTAATTGTGATGTCACAAAATGGGAGGTAGTTAATAAGGTGGGAGGCAACGTTTATGTTTTGGTCCAAGGAAAGCAATCCTTTTCAGAAAAGGGATAGTGCCCCCTTAAGCTACTTATAGTTCTAATTTCAAGTGGTAAGACATTCCACAGTTTAGCAATGTAGTAGGAGTATAGAGAGTCACATGAGCAATTTTTACTCCTGGTTACTTCAATTAGAGCTTTATTAGTGGATCTTAGTGGACGGGTACTTATATGGGGATTGAGGAGGCCTTGTAGAGCTGGTGTTTTATCGGGTTTATAGTACATTTGGTGGGCATTAGAAAGTTGTGTGAGAATGAGTTGGTGAGGTAGTTCTAACCAAGATAGTTGTCTTAGCGCCTTACAATGATGGGTTGTAGGAGGACAGCTAGGGGCAAATTCAGCTATCTTATTATAGCAGGCATCTAGCTTGCTTAGGTCTGATTTGGAGAGGTTGGTAAGGATGAGTGAGGCGTATAATAAAGTTGACAGAAGATGAGTTCTGGCTGTGGTTATTCTGGAGTTTGTTGTTAGGTAGTTTTTGCATCTGTATAAGGTACCTATTTTCTTGTGTACTTTTTTACGGTCTGGGCAATGTGCAAGTCAACTTTCAGATTTTGATCAGTAACAACACCGAGAAGTTGGGTGGATGGTACTGGTTCAATCAAAGTCTTATTATTGGATGTGATGTTGAAGTAAGTGGATTGGGTTTTGAATTTAGTGGAGTGGAAGAGCATACATTTAGTTTTATTTGGGTTCAAGATTAATTGGGCATCTGCCAACCATGATTCAATAGCATTGAATAATCTGTGGGTTAAGTTCTGTAGTTCAGGTAGAGCTGGAACGAACATATGACAATGGAGTCATCTGCGTACTGTGTAAGGGTGGCTAGAGTTGTAGCATTATGGAGATTATTTGTAAACAGGTTAAAAAGGAGGGGGCCGAGAATAGACCCTTGAGGCATATCTATAGTCACTTGTAGTAAGGGAGAAAGAGCTTTGTTCCACTGTACCGATTGTTGCCGATTTATGAGGTAGTTCTGAAACCAGGCTAGAGTGGACTAGCTTAGGTTCAGTTTGGACAAGGCAGTCAACAGTTTGTTATGAGACACTGTATTGAAGGCTTTTGATAAGTCCAAAAAGATTGCTGATACAAGCTCACCTTTATTTCTAAGCTGAATGATGGTGTTAGTGAAGCTAATAAGGGCTGTGGTAGTACTATGGTAGGGGCAAAAGCTGTGCTGAGTATTTGTAGGTAATTTATTGTTTAGGAGATAGTTAAGTATTTGGGTGTGAACACACCTTTCAAGGATTTTTGATAGAGGGGATATGATTGCTATGGGCAAATAGTTAGAGAAGTCGGTGGAGGGATCTCCTTTGTGTATGGGTATGATGTGAGCAATTTTCCAGAGAGTGGGGATGCATTGCTCGGATATGGAATGGTTAATTAGTAGGAAAACTGGACAGAAGATGGCTTCAACTGCTGTTTTTAAGTATGTTGTAGGTAGGTTGTCAGCTGCCAGGGTTGTGGGTTTTAGCCTGAGCAAGTATTTATGTATGTTGTGTGTTGGTACTGGTTTTAAGGAGAATGTGTTGTTATTATCTAGTAGAGAAGTTAGGTTGATGGGCAGTGATGGGAAGTTTTGGTTAGTAAGGATTTTGATGGAGTCAATGAAGTATTTATTAAACTGTCTAGCAATACATTCCAGGGGATTACTTGCTGTTGGTTGAGGGGTCTTCGTTTGACATGGTTGTAGTATTTTATTTAAAATGGTCCAGAATTTTTGAGGATTGTTTTGGTATTTAGCTTGTAAGCTAGTATAGTAACTCTTCTTATCAAGTCTTATTTGGGTTTTGGCTTTTCTTAGCTGGAGATACATCTGGTGAGTAACTACTGATTTTTTGCAGGTCCATTCATGCCACGCTTTATTCCTTTCTTTTAGGAGTGATTTTGTCTGTTTAGTGAGCCAAGAAGCGTAATTAGATTTTGCTCATATTGTCCTGATAGGGGCCATGTTATTTAAGATATTTAAAAATGTGGTGTTAAATTAGTCAACTGGACTGTCCAGAGATAAAGTTGCAGAGCTTAAGGGATATTATAAAATCTTGAGGCCTGAAATTTTTGGTGTTGCGAATTTGGTGAGTAGATGTTTTTTTTGTAGGATTTGCCGGATGACATATATTGTATGTTAGGAGGTTGTCACTGAGTGAATCAGGGAGAGTACCAGAACTATAGGAAAGTGTGGAGTAGTTGGTGAGAATCCAGTCAAGGATAGTTTCCTTTTTAGTAGTTTTATCAAACCTTGTTGTGGTTTGAATTAATTGGGTAAAGCCATAGAGGTTGATATGGGTGGTAGGGTGGTCAGAGTTGCAGGAGTTCCAGTTAATATTAAAGTCCCCTAGTATAATGGTGTCTTGTGGAAGGTTATTGGAGGACCATTGTAGGATGGTTTCAAGTTTGTCTGTGTTGTTGCCATGAGGAATATAGGTACCTATGATGTTGAGATTTGTATTTTGGTTGTGTTTTATTTTAGCCAAGAGTATTTCTAAGTTGGAGATATTAGGGGGGTTAAGGTTAACCCTCTCTAATGTAAGATGGTTTCTGAAGAGCAGGTCTATACCACCACCCCTTTTTGTTTTCCTATCTTGCCTGAAAATGCTATAGCCAGTGGGAAGATTTTAATTATCAAGAATATCTGGTTTGAGCCAGGTTTCTGTCAGAAGGACTACGTCAGGGGAGTATAGAGAGGCTTGCATGAAGTTCCTGTATTTTGATTAAAATACTTCTTATGTTTAAGTTTATTATGAGTAGATCATTACTTTGTCTGGGGATATTAAGAGAGTGGTTTTGAACACTGTTAGTGTTGTCCTGAAAGGGTGAGGGTTTGGGGTTGGGGTGAATGTTCCCACTAAGACTGAGTAGGATGGCTGTTATGTAGTTGTTCTTTATGTATTTGAGTATTAGTTTATTGTAATGCATGGTTGCTTGTAGGGTAGTATATTGGGGGAACCATTTGATGGGGGTGAGATCTAAAGCTGTGTAGTTGTAGACAGCTGAGTTAATAGCAAATGTAATTGGTTTAACTTTGAATGGCTTAATATGGGTGATGGAAGTAAGTGTGCTGGGTTAACTTAAGTTTGCGTGATAGGGTGTAAGGTAGGACAAGGTGCTAAGAGTGAATAGTGCTACACAATGAAGAATGAGCATGGTGTAGTAGAAAGTCAGTGAGTATGGTAAGAATGAGATGGGTGTATATTGGTTGGTAAGTGTATATTGGTTGAATAAAGTATGATGGAGTAAGGAGAGGTGATTATGGAAGTGAAATCAAGGTGGGATATGGTCTTAATTAACTAGAGGAGGTGTCTAAGGAGTGTCCTACTAATACTGCAGACTCTATAGCCACCCAATTCAATTCCCATTTTATTACCTCAATAACCTCACTACTAAACAAAACTACTAATTCTCCTCTTTCCATACCCACTCCTACTACTCAACTGCCTGCCCTTTTCCAATTTGAGCCCATTCAAACAAGTCACATACAAAACCTACTATCTAAGGTAAAACCATGTACTCTTGCCTGTGACCAACTACCTGGAGACTTGCTGAATCTAGCTGCCACATCTATTGCCTACCCTATATCTATTCTAATCAACCATTCTATCTCTGAACAGTATGCACCTCTCCTTTGGAAATTATCCCATGTCATTCCACTTCATAAAGGCGGCCCCTCAAAAAACAAATCCAACTATAAACCACTAGCCATTCTCTTTCCCCTAACTAAAATCCTAGAAAAGTGTATCCACAAACAAATATTAGACTACTTCCTAAAGAATTACCTTTTATCTGATACACAACATGGTGTTTGACCCAAGCACAGTACTAGTACAGCCCTTATAAGTTTTACCAATTGCATTAGTCACCTCAAAAACAACGGCCAACTTGTCTCTGCTACCTTTCTCAACATGGCAAAAGCATTTGACACAATATCTCATCAAATCCTTTTAAATAAACTGGCCTCTTACAACTTCTGCCCTGAAGCCCTAAGCTGTGCTGTGTCAGTCAAGTAAGAGAATTTAGTCCGCCTTGAAATAAAGGAACTTAGTCTGTGCTAAGAGATAATGAGGTATGCTGTAGCCGCTCTTGCCTTGTCAGTGTGTATTTTTACCACTGCCCTTGGACCAGTCTTCTACTATGATGTAGGAACTAAAGTAACGTCTTGCATTTTACACAGGGAAAACAAAACTGCAATGGCAATAGGATATAAACTGATAGATGGACAGAGACTCACTGTGATCTCACAAAGTAGGAGGTTGTTAACAAGGTGGGTGGGATTGTTAGAATGTCATTAATAATGTCACAAACATGGAGTTGATTAGCTAAGTGGGTGGCAGTGTGTTCTGCTTTGGTCCGAAGCAGAAGTGTGATTTTAGAAAGGATGTAATGCCCCTTTAACTTAAGTTTTGCTATGATAGCTGTTCCCAAAAGGTGTTGGATCAGTTGTACAGAAAAACAATAAAAATGCTTCACGCTTACAAAATGAAATATTAATATCAGACTATACCAAGATTATATACTTCATGCTTTGAATGAGGTATAGGCCTCCTCAAAACTGATTATATGTATAGATCTGCAGCTGTGGGACTGCATACATATCTGCTGACCTCATCAGATCCAAATAGTAGTGAAAATTTTAAAGCAGGAGGAGACAAAGTCTACGATGACCACTCTGCTTAGTTTAACAGAATCACTCAGTTGGCAAGCAGGAATGGAAATCATTCCAAAAGTCGACAAAAATCATACAGCAACTGAATGTGTGAAAAAACAAAAACAAGACTGTAAGAAGAATCATATAAGAAGAAAAAGAATGTGGAAAAGCCATAAATATAGTAATAAGTATAGAGATCTCATGTTTCAACCTCATATTGATAAGGATTTGACACAGGAATGGATAAGGGGATGCAAGATGAAACCAGAGGATGAAAAGTCAGTAATAGCAGCCCAGGATAGTGGACAACATACACATTAGTTTACAAAGTCCATTGAACATGTGGGAGAGGCAACAAATGTAGGTTCTGAAAAAAAATAAATAAATAATTTGAACGAGTCTCATACCTTGTTGCTGGGTGTGATACACTTATGGCAGAGGGCCTATACACTGAAAGACACAATGCTGTGGCATGATTATTCCACTGAGGATTGTTTAAACACTACAATACAAAGGAGCTGAGATGCATTGGGAACATGAACCACAAAGTATTACAGAGAATGATGTAATGTACATCATATTGGATCACCCATTACCAAGAGTCCAAAAAACTAGGTGTGGGAACACCAAATATAGAAGTTCATTACAAAAACACAAAAGTAGCACTGACACATTGCCATTACAGTGTCTTACAAACAGCAAGACACAAAGTCATAAAATATAAAGGTTTGCAGGCAAAAACAAGAGCAGTGTGGAGGAAAAATGCCTAGACAGTTCCAATAGTAGTAGAAGGAGCAATGGGGCAAATAAAAAAAGAAAACCTATAGTCATTTATAGATATGCTACCCCTAAATGTAACTCTGTATGAATTGCATGAATCAATTCTGGACCCATTGTGGGTGCTACAAGGAGCACTTTTGGATAACAAAGATTGAAGCAATACTAATTTCATGAACTTTAACCAAACCCTGACTTAGAAATGGGGTCCATTCCCATAACGGTATTAGAAACCTAAAGGATTTGAAGAAATTAAACTATACATCTGACACATCACCTTAAATGGGATGTTTATAAAACAACATGCAACCTGTATAAGTTTAACCCAGACATATGAATTACTACCCTATTATCTTTTAACTGGAATATCCAAATTATACTACGCTTACATGATGATTTAAATGAATTCAATGCAACTTTCTAAATAGCCTTACAACTCCTGAAAGAAAGAGAGTAAAAAACAAGCAAGCAATTTGGCTATCCAAAAAAGAGTAGAATGCTAATGCAGGACAAAGGAAAAGAGTGGCAAGAAAGGTAGAAATACAAAACATCACAATATCTCAAACTTTCAAATCCTCCACATCTGTAATAAAAAGCAAATAAATGAAGGCAAAAAAAACTATACTAGGACAACACTCTGAACAATAGCTAACACATACTTAAAAGATTAAAGTCATCTGTTAAATAATTCTTGTAATATGGTCAAAAATTCAACCCAAATCCCTCTTCCAAAAACTCATCACTCAAACCTGCAATAGAATTCATCTCTTATTGCATAGATAGCATAGTGTTCCTAACCAAGGACAAACACATCTAATCCCAACCCTGCCCAGTAGCCATATATCACTATGTCCCCTTTTCACCTTCAAAGCAGTGAACTCATTCTATATAAAAGAACTCAAACTCAAACCATGCTCAGCTTCAGCTGATGACCTTCCAAGTGAGTACCTTAAAATAGCAGCCAGTAGCATTGCCCATCTTGTCTCAATCCTTATAAATAGGTCAGTCCAGGAATCCCATATTCCCTTTCTTTGGAAACAATCACACATTATCTATCTATACAAAATAGGAAATTCAACAGACATCACTAACATTAGACCTAAAGTGATCTTAGGTTCATGTGAGAATAGTAGGCTAATTGCCCTGAAGTCAGAATCAGAATGTGTACTCTGTGTTTATGAGGTGAAGAAAGTAACTATAAGGCTAAACCCACCATCTCTGAAATACTGGAAAAACATGGCTTCTATACCTACCATAGTACTAACACTGCACCTTTAACCCTTATAGATGCTATTAACAAAGAAAGAGATAATGACAAACTAGTATCATCCTTATTTCATTATTTGTCTAAAGCCTTCAACACAGTTTGTCACAGCAAACTTCTACTTCAAATGTCCACATTAAGTCTATCGCAGAGCACCCTTCTATGGTTCAAGAGCTATTTGCCCAATAGGTATCAGTCTGTAAAATCACACTTTACCCTCTCTCCATACCTCCCAGTCACCACCAGTGTACCACTAGGCTGTATCCTTATTCTCCTTTTCTTTAACACACCAGCACCCCCCCCCCCACTGATACACAACAGGCTTCCCTAATACAATGCACTGACGACTTCACACTCATATGTGTATCAGGTTGGATACCTTGGCACACCTCCAAAAAATTACTTAGGAAGCTGTAACGGACACTGAAAAATGGCTTTGTACCTCAAAACTCATGCTCAACTACCCCCAAATACTAAGGTTTCCCCCAGAGCTCTCTCAAGAAAAACAGCTTTAAAATCATCAATAATACACTTCCAATAGCAAATAATGAGGAAGGATAGTGGATGATTATAAGTAATACTGAGTAATAATAATAGTGATAATAATACTAATAGTAATGATAAAAGTGGATGATGACTAGGATTGCAGGTGATTGCAAGCTAGGAGCAGCCACTGAATCCTCAAATGAATTGGCCATCCTGCAGGGAGGCTGGTCTCAAATAAATAACTTGTGTCAAAATCATGATCTAAAACTAAATACCAAAAAATGCATTACTGTATCTTTTGGAAAGTCACCTAACCCTGGGAACTGACACACTGACAATAGGCCACTAAGACTTGACCCAGTTGTTCATAGTTTGTGAACTTATATGGACAGTTACTTAACTTTTGACCAACGTGTGTCTGTTGTTGTAAGAAAGTCCTTCTATATTGCACAGATTATAAACAAAGGGATTGTGTCTAGATCTAGTGATGTCATTGACCCCCTTTGCTCAGCCTTGATCGGGCCAATCATTGCACATAATGCCCCCTTTTTTCAGATACATGCAACAACTGGAGCTCACACAAACACACCGTACTAAAAGGATACAAGAACTAAACAACAGGTCCTACATGGACCGTCTGAAACTCCTGTCACTATAATTAGTACCCTACAGACTCCAAAGTCGTGACCTGTGTCTGGTATAGACGGCATCCTCTGACCTATTACTAATGGATTTTACTGCACATCAGCAAGTCAAATGTCATCAGAAATACTTTACCTAAGCATTTAAACCTCTTCTGCAACATTAATAGAACAGTCTGGAGGAACAAGTATGTTTCACAGAGGATACCAGTGCTGTGAACAGACTCCCCATCCACATAAAACAAAGTTCATCCCTGTCCTTTTTCAAGTGCAACCGCGGTAAATGGATGGGAAACAGAAAATGTACTCCAGAACTTCCTCATAGTTTCATAGGTAGATACTAGGCTAACTGCCTAAAGGCATTTATAAGCCTAGCCAGAATGTGTTGGCTTTCACCACCCCCTTAGATTAGTTCCCTGTGCCTCTGTCCAGCAGAGCCATTGAAGTGATCCCTGATGTAAACTTTCTGTTTCCCATCCACTCGTCATGGTTTCTCTTGAAGAGGGTTAGCGAGGAGCTCTGCCTAATGTAGATTGGAATCTTGTTCCAGAGCATAGGAAGTCTCTGGGACAGGAATCTATCCCTCTAGCACGTCCTATTTATTGTTATAGTGAGGTTTAGATCCCTGGAACGTGTGGCTCGAGGGATATGGTTTTCTTTAGGTGGAGCATGTCCATCAATTCTGGGTTGGACATGGCCTTGTATGTCAGGCAGAGATCACCTCTGAGTAGGCGGTATGCAACCATGTACAGCTGGAGTTTCTTCAGTCGAGCTGCATAGGGCATCTGCTTGAGGCCAGTGATCCTCTTGGTGAGGTACTTCTGTGGTCTTTCCAGTTGTTTCAGGTGTCTTGTAAGGTACATCCCAAATGGGGCATTGTATTCTATGATGGGTCTGATGAGTGATGCATAGAGGGGCCCAATGACCTCTTTCGATCTGGATGCAAACCCTTTTGTGATTAGGTGGGCCACATAGAAGGATTTTCTAACCACTTTGGCAACGTGATTATCAAAGGAGAGGTTACTATTTACTTGGGTCCCCAGATCCCTTAATTACATCTTCCGTATTTAGGGGGCTACCACCTGTTTAGCTTGAGGCCATGGTTTTGACACCAGGTATCTGTCTCAGTGAGACCCTTTTGGAGGATGTCTGTGTCAGCCAGAGAGTCAATTATAGCCCTTAGTTTGCAATCGTCTGCAAACTTGGTCAGCCATAGTCCTCCTGTTCTTGCCTGTACCTCTGAGAAGTATATGCCGAACAGGAGTGGTGCTAGGACTGAGCCCTGGGGAATGCCACTTGTAACCGGTTTAGAGTCAGACCTAGCTCCCGCAACTCTTACCATGTGGGTTCTGCCCGTGAGCCAGTTGGCAACTCATCTCGTGACATAGGGGTTTATGTTCAGGCTGGTGAGCTTGTCTATAATACCTGAGTGGGGAATAGTGTTGAAGGCCTTTGCGAGGTCTAGGTAAGCTGTGTGAACCACCTTTCCCTCATCTATAGCCTTGGTAACTGTCTTAAAGAAGTCCACCAGATTTGGGAGGCATGATCTGCCCTTAACAAAGCCAAACTGGGTAGGGTCCAGTGTTTGGAGGATGTTCTTCATCTCACATTGCTGCAGTCCTAACACTTGGGGTAGTCCGCTGTCCCAGTCGGCCCGAATACCAAAGTATAAGGCTGACGTCGGTCAAGGCGCATTTGTCTGACATCAGGACGTCAGGGTACAAATGCGCATGACCGACGTCATATCCTCAGTCTTTTTTGCCGCATGGTCCGATGCAGAAGCAGTATTGCGAGTGCAGGTTGGCGTTCTGAAATTTTCTGAAGTCGGAGTTTCAGACCGAATCAAAGTTGGCTAAGTACCCGTTAGAATATTTTGGTTTTTTCTTGCCTCAGTAATTAACCGGATGTCAGAAAAAGTGAATAACTGTATTTCTTGTGGGAAACAGATACCTCATAGAGATTACCATACATTGTGTATACCTTGCTTAGGGCCTGAGCACGACGTTGTTGGCTGTCGCTCTTGTGCTAGATTTAACAAACGCACTATTAAGAGAAGACTAGATTGTGCCAGGTTAGTTTTTGGGAAGCGTTGTAATTACAACATGCCGTCGGATGCTCCGACGCCCGCTTCTTCTAAAAAGCGCAAAGACAAAGCAGCGAAGCCTAGGGTAGAAGAACCGTCTGTCCCTGACGTCGGTTCTTTAGAGGGCTCGGTGGAGCCGGTGGTTCTACCAGAAGTTCCTTTGGATTCTCAGGGAGAGACTTTACTGTTACAAGATGTGTCCTCTCAGGAGGTAGGCCAGGCTGAAGGGGCTTCTCAGGTAGCTGTTCTCCCCTCCCTTCCTAAGGTGGTTAGGCCCTCCCCTTCTGTTTCCAAGGCTCCTTCTAGAGGCAGGCCAGGGTTAACTTCAGTGGGGGTTTCCCCTAGTTCTTCAGGGTCTCTGCCTAAGAAACATATGCTTAAAATGGCAGAAGATTTGATTACTATGATTAGAGGTTCTTTACCCCCCCCTGATAAGAGGCCTAGGGTGGAACCTGAGCTTGAGAGTTTTGAGCAGTGTTCGGAGGCTTCTGAGTCTTCGGCTGAAGACTTGCAGGAGTATCCTCCTTATTCTGATTCTGATGTAGATGACTCTACACCTTCAGCTTCTCCTCCTGAGGATTTTTCTTTTTCAGAGACTCTTCATTCCATGAGGGAGCATTTTAAATGGGAAGGTCAAGATTTCTCTGATTCTAGGAAAAGGCTTAGGGAATTTTGTTTCTACCCCAGCATAGGCCTTTAGCTATACCTCCTGTTCTGGATGTTTTTGCAGAGGCTTCCCTGAACCCTGATTCTTTGCCTCCTGCCCCAGTTAAACCGGACAGGTATTATAGAGTGCCTGAAGCTCATAAGTATCTTTTTAAGAGTCCTAGGGCAGACCCAGAAACTGTTTCTCAGGGCCCTAAAGGGGTTAAGGCTTCTGTTGTTAAAAATCCTGTTCCTTCTGATAAAGAGGCAAGGGCTTTGGATAGATGGGGGAAAAAGGTGTATACTTCTTCCACTTTAGCCATGAGGGCTTTGAATTGCCAGTTTCACATGTTGAAATACCAAAATTTTCTCCTTTCACAATTGAAGTCTAAGGTAGATGCTCTGGCGGAAGGTATTGAGTGTAAAGAGTTGCAGGATTTGGTTCATGTTTCTGAACAGGTGGGTAAGCATTCCTTGCAATGTGGTTTTGATGCTGTACAGGCCTCTTCGAGGGTGGCAGCCACTGGTTCTGTTCTTCGAGGCACGCCTGGCTGAGGGATCAGAATTTAGCTGAACATGTAAAGACAAGGATTTTAGATGCTCCTTTACAATCTGATGTGTTGTTTGGTGCGCCTGTGGAAACAGTTTTAAAGAAAATGGAGGACAAGGCTAAGTCTATGCAGACTGTTAAAGATTTTTTGCAGGTTCAGCCTCCAAAGTTTAGTAGAAATTGGCCTACTAAGGGGTGGACTTATCCTTCTTATGATTCTCAGTCTAGGGGTAGATCTAGACGTGGTAGGGGCAGAGCTCAAGGTTCTTTTAGGCCTAGAACAGGCAGTTCGCCTGCCCAGTCTTCTGGTGAGGGCAGGGGTCAGTCCTTTCGTAAGCAGACCCAATGACTTGCCTTTTCAGCTGCCAGAGCCTTCTCGTCTGGCAGCACCTTTGTGAGGAAGGCTGGCACTTTTCAAAGAAAATTGGAGTGTTATTACCCAAGACAGATGGGTATTGGATATCGTTCGCCACGGTTACAGGTTTTATTTCCATACCTTGCCTCCATTCAAAGGCATGCCAGACATTCCTCCTATACAAAGAAAAGAGGCTCACAAGCAAATTTCTCTGTTGCTCCAGATAGGGGCCATTCAGCCGGTTCCTGTGCCAGAAAGGGGCCTAGGATTTTATTCTCGCCTGTTCCTAGTACCAAAAAAGGGGAACACGTGGAGACCAATTTTGGATTTGTCTATCCTCAACACTTATTTGGACATTCCCAAGTTCAAAATGTTGACGTTACAACAGCTTTTACCTCTGCTGGGCAAAGATCACTGGATGGTAACTTTAGATCTCAAGGAGGCTTACCTTCATGTGCCTATCAGACTCAGTTGCAGGAAGTATCTGCGTTTCTGAGCTGGAAATTCACATTATCAGTTCTCTGCATTGCCCTTTGGCTTATCTACTGCGCCCAGAGTATTCACAAAAGTTCTGGCTCCAGTTGTAGCTTTTTCAGGCTAAAAGGAATACAAATCTATCCTTACTTGGACGACTGTCTGATTCTGGCTCAAGAAAAGGACGAGCTTCTTCAGCATCTGGAATATGTGATAGCAGTGCTAAGATGCCTGGGGTATTCTGTGAGCGAAATAAAGTCCAGTCTAGTACCCTCTCAAGACATGTGCTTTCTGGGTGTGAGACTGAATACAGCAGCCCAGATGGCCTTTTAACCCCGGACAAACAAAAGAGTCTATCCCTTTACTTCCATCAACTATCTCATCAGTCCGTGCTGACTGCAAGGACAGTCCTTCAAGCATTAGGGTTCATGGCATCTTGTATTCTGGTGCTTCCCAATGCCAAACTGCATATGAGGAAGCTGCAATGGTATCTAAAAAATGTATGGACACAGCACTGCCAGGATTTGGACACTGTCATTCCAATAATACCTTGCATTCAAAAGGAATTTTTGTGGTGGGCTCAGGAATGTCACCTAAACAAGGGACTCTCTGTGACCCGGCCAGAGGCGAGTCAGATTCTAATGACAGATGCCTCAGACATAGCTTGGGGAGCTCATCTGAATGGAAAGTGGATACAAGACAAGTGGCCTGCCAGACTACAGCATCTACATATCAACATGAAGGAGATGTTAGCAGTCCAGTTTGCATTAATGGCTTTCAAGGAGTTACTTCTTCCAGGGCAGGTGTTGATTCTAACAGACAACACTACGGTCATGTGGTACATCAACAAGCAAGGGGGAACACATTCTTATCCTCTATGCAGGCAAGCAATGATTTTGTGGGAGACTGCGCTCAGCTTGCAGCTAAATCTACAGGCAAGGTTTCTGCCAGGAGCACAGAACTCCTTAGCAGATGTGTTAAGCAGGCAAATCATGGATCCCCACGAGTGGAAACTGGATCTTCATGTATTTCGACAATTGACAGTGTCCTGGGGAACTCCAGACATAGATCTGTTCGCTTCTCCACTAAACCACCAGCTGCCAAAGTTTTGCACGAAAGGTTTCATCACACAGCTTGGAAAGTGGATGCTCTTTCGTTCAGTTGGGAAAATCTTCATGTGTATGCCTTTCCACCTCTGCCTCTCCTCCCAAAGGTACTCCTAAAGGTCAGACAAGACAAGCCAAGGATGATTTTGATAGCTCCAGATTGGCCTCGGCAACACTGGTACCCATTACTGAGGAATCTGGTAAGGAAGCCTCCATGGCCTTTACCTTTAATTCCACACCTTTTGTCTCAGAGGGACGGTCATCTCCTCAATGTCAAGCTTCACTCTCTTCATCTAACAGCCTGGCATGTTCTGTTTTGAACCACAGCAGGTCTCACCTTCCTCAACAAGTTTTGAATGTGATTATGGAAGCCAGAAGGCCTAGTACACGTAAAGTGTATGCAGAAAAATGGAAGAGATTTTTATTTTGGAGTGCAGCAAAGGATTTGGATGTTTCTGAGCCTAATTTGAGTGTGGCTCTTCAATATCTTACTGAGTTATTGGACAAAGGTTTGTCTTTCTCTTCCATTAAGATTCATGCTGCAGCAATTTCAGCTCACTATGATTGTGACCCACCATTGTTTTCTCATCCTTTGTTCAAGCAATTTCTTAGAGGGGCAAAGAATATAAGACCCCCACGTAGAGCTCCTACTCCTGCTTGGGACCTCAATTTTGTGTTGGAGAAACTTACTCTACAACCTTTTGAGCCTGCGGCTACTGCTGACTTGAAATACTTGTCATGGAAGACTGCTTTTTTGTTGGCCATTACTTCTGCAAGAAGGGTTTCTGAATTGCAGGCCCTTATGGCGGGTGAGCCTTTTTTGATTTTTCATAAGGATAGGGTATCATTACGTACTAATCCTTCATTTATGCCTAAGGTGGTTTCTAGTGTGGCTTTAAACCAAACTATTCATTTGCCTACTTTTTATGCAAATTCCCAAAATAAGGGGGAAAAGATTTTGCACACTTTAGATGTACACAGGCAGTTGCGTTATTATTTAAGCAGGACTAGGGATTTTAGGCAGTCTCAGCAGTTGTTTGTTTCTTTTGCTTTGAGTTCCCAGGGCAAGCCTGTGTCAAAACAAACTATATCTAAGTGGATTGGGTTTTGCATTGCATTCTGTTATTCCCATCATGGCAAGGAGATTCCAGCTGGGATTAGGCCTCATTCCACGAGGGCTACTGCCACTTCAACAGCATTTCTAAGGGGGGTGGCAACTAAGGATATTTTGGAGGCAGCTACTTGGAGTTCAGTGCATACTTTCTCCAAGCATTACCACCTTCCTCTCTATTCTAAATCCAGGGCTGGTTTTGCCACTGCTGTGTTGCAGGGCATTTTGGCAGCTCCTGCTTCATTATAGTTTAGCCATCCTCCCTTACCTCTGCTTTGGGATTCTACCCAAGTGTTAGGACTGCAGCAATGTGAGATGAAGAACATAGTACAGTTTTGTACCTACCATAAATGTAGATGTTCAAGATCCACATTGCTGCAGTCCAATTACCTCCCTCCTTCCCCTCTGTGTTTAGGGGTGGTTGTGTGGGTGGGGTTCTATTTTTGTAAATTTGTATATATTGTACATATATTAGGTACAGGAGTGTTTGGTGTTTTTTGGTTTTGGCCTTATCTTTTTAGGGTCTTCTGACATCTGGGGCAAGAAAAGACTGAGGATATGACGTCGGTCATGCGCATTTGTACCCTGACGTCCTGATGTCAGACAAATGCGCCTTGACTGACGTCAGCCTTATACTTTGGTATTCGGGCCGACTGGGACAGCGGACTACCCCAAGTGTTAGGACTGCAGCAATGTGGATCTTCGAACATCTACATTTATGGTAGGTACAAAACTGTACTTTTCCAATGTCTCTGTTAATGAAATCCATGATGATGTGCTCCATAGCTTTGCAGACCAAGCTAGTCAGGCTTATAGGGCAATAGTTCCTGGGGTCTGTTGTGGCTCCACGTTTGTGGAGTGGAATAACCATTGCTGTGCGCCACTCTGTGGGCACGTAGCCTGTGGAGAGGCTGAGTTTAAACAGTGTGTTTAGGTGAGGGGTTAGTTCATCTTTGAGCAGCCTGGGACATCGTCCGGTTCCATTGATGCTGTGTTTTTGGCTTTGGATAGGGCTGTTTTAACCTGAGTGTCTGTGATTTCAGGGGCAGTACATTCTTCTGGCATAGTTATGGACCCTTTTGGGGGTGAGAGGGGGTGAAGTTTGCACTGAACCTCTCTGCCAGAATGTTGGCTATATCAGTCATTTCAGTGTATTTTGTGCCATTCTGCACTAACTCCGAGCAGATCTGAGAATTGCCACTTAGATTCTTGACACAGCTAAAGAATGCCTTGTGGTCATCTTTGGAGTCCATGGCAATTTTTCTTTTGAAACTAGCTTTGGATGATTTTATGAGGAAACGTAGTTTCTTGCTGATACTGATCAAGGATGTCTTCTCTTCTTGGGATTTTACTCTTTTCTGTATTAGTTTCCTCCTTCTATCATATAGCTTGTTTATGGCAGGGGTCCACCAGACTGGTTTCCTTTTCTTGGAGGAGTGAGTCTTGGTTTTGTTTGAGATAGCACGATCCATGCATTTTTGTAGGTGCCAGTAGAGTGCATTAGTAAAGGATTTTGCAGCTTGGACAGCATTATCCTTTAGCATGGGGGCTTTAAAACTTCCCACCTTGGTCTTAAGTAACATGAAGTTTGCTTTTGAAAAGTTTTTCACGGTGGTTTCTTTGACCGGGGGTGGTGGCGGAATGTGGATATCCAGAGTGATTAGTTTATGGTCAGATATAGCCAGCAGCAGTAGGGTTGACCTCCGGTGTGGAACACCGGTCACCCATGTTGGTGATGACCAGGTCCAATATGTTGTCACCTCTGGTGGGGGTGTTGACCAGTTGATCCAGGGCATTTGCAGCTCCTAATGGGCAGATGCAGCTCCTAAATGGTTTATCCTAGGCACAGGTCTAATCAAATTATCTGTTGTATTATCCCAGTTATTCTCATTAGGGGTAATACTTAATTATCAATCTTGGGACAGGTAAGGCTAATGTATAACCTATTGGGATAGGTTATTTCAAACACAAGAAGGGAAATTACCTAGATAAAATGGCCAGCAAGAGCAGCTATGCTTGTACTTGCCTTAGCTATGAGACTAAAAGCTTAAATTTGACATGCACGTACAAAAATGCATAAAAAACTGACCAAAAACTAGAAATGTTTTAGAGATCCAAACACTTTCTCACCAATCACAATTGTGTGCACAGCTCATTGCAAATGGAGCCACTTATACTGAGCCAGAAGATATAGCAAATCTCCTGGCTGAAAAATTCAGCTCCAACATTTCTCCTCTCTCCCCCCCTCAACCTTATAGGTTCATGGGTTGGTACTAAGCTATCAGCCCTAGGGCCTATACAAGCCTATCCATAACAATTCCCCAGCTACTTCTTCCCTCACTATTTACTTCCCTGGAACCCTGTCTAGCAGGGGGACTAATGTGATCCCCGGGCTGAATTTCCTTTCTCCTATCCAGTCGTCAAGGTTCCTTTTGAAGAGGGGCAAAGAGGAACTCTGCTTGACATGTATGGGTAGTCTGTTCCAGAGTCTGGGGAGTCTCTAGGTCAGGAACCTATCCCTCCAGCATGTTTTGTTTATTGTGATGACAAGGTTTAGATCCCTGGAGCGTGTAGCTCTGAGAGATTAGGATGTCTTTAAATGTAGCATGTCCAACAGCTCTGGGTTTGACATGGCCTTGTATGTTAAGCAGAGATCGCCTGTGAGTAGACGCTATGTGACAGAGAATATCTGGAGTTTTTTAAGGCGGTCAGCATAGGGCATCTGCTTTAGGCCTGTGATTCTTGTAGTGAGGTGTTTGTGCGACCTTTCCAGTTGTTGTAGCTGTCTTGAGAGGTACATACCAAATGGGGCGTTGTATTTTATAATGGGTCTAATGAGGGATGAGTACAGTGGGACAATGACTTCCGTTTTTCTGGATGAAAAGCATTTAGTGATGAGGTGTGCCACATAAAACGATTTCCTGACTGTTGTGGTGATGTGGTTATCGAAGGTGAGACCACTGTCCATCTGTGTCCCTAAGTCTCTTATCACACTTTCAGTGTTTTGTTCTGCCACCTATGTGGTAATTCACGGGTACATGTTTTTTCCCAAAGGGGATAACTATATATTTCTTGGCATTGAGCTTGAGCCCATGGCTCTGGCACCAAGCATCTGTTTCTGCAAGGCCCTTTTGTAGAGTATCCACATCATTTAGGGATTCAGTAATGGCTCCCAGTTTGCAGTCATCTGTGAACTTTGTTAGCCAGAGTCCCTTAGTGTTGGCCTGTACTTCAGAGAAGTAGATGCCAAACAAGAGCGGTCCCAAGATCGAACCCTGAGGTACTCCACTTGTCACTTGTCTGGAGCTGGAGCAGGATTTCCCTCAGGAAATATCAAATATGCCTCCCTCTACTATCACTAGGGAACAGGTCCTTAATGCTTGCTCTAAGACCAAGAACACTGCATCAGTGAGCCCAGACAACATCCCAGGATGCCTTCTAAATAGCATGAAACATGACTATCAGGCCCTCCTGAATTACTATCTAACTGTAGCCTCTAAACAGGTTTTGTGCCTCATGAATGGAGAAAGGCAACAGTCATCCCTCTGCACAAGGGGGGGGCCATCTACAGACCCTGGAAACTACAGACCCGTAAGTCTCACTAGTATTACATGTAAAGCCATGGAAAAATTATCATGGAGATGATCAAAAGAGATATAGAAAACCTCCAGACACTGGACCTAACCCAGTTTGGTTTCGTCTAGGACAGATCATGCCTACTCAACCTGGTGGACTTCTTTCAGAAGGTCACCAAAGCAATGGATGAGGGCAGAATTGTTCACACTGCCTACCTTGACCTGGCCAAGGCATTTGACACAATACCTCACTCGGGCATTGTTGACAAACTCAAGAGGTTAGGTACAAATCCGTATGTCACCCGGTGGATAGCCAAATGGCTCAAGGACAGAACCCAGGAAGTTAGAATTGGGGAGCCCACCTCTACAAAGAGGCCAGTCACAAGTGGAGTCCCTCAGGGATCAATCCTTGTACTGCTCCTCCTTGGCATTTACTTCTCTGAAGTCAAGATCAATGTCAATGGTCTCTGGCTGACTAAATTTGCAGATGATTGCAAATTAGGAGCTGTCATTGAATCTCCCACTGATACAAATGTTCTGCAGGAGGGGCTGACACAGATAAACAACTGGTGTCAGAGCCATGGACTAAAACTAAATGCCAAGAAATCTTACCCTTTGGGAAGTCATCCATCCCAACTATCATATTGGCAACACACCCCTTACAGTTGACCTAGTAGTCAGGGACTTATGGACAGACATAGATAGTAATCTAGCCTTTGATCATCACGTGTCTACAGTGGTGAGGAAATCATTCTATGCTGTGTAACTTATAAACAAAGGTATGGCATCTAAGTCCAAGGAAGTCATTCTTCCACTGTAGTCGGCATTCATCAGACCTATAATTGAGTACAATGCCCCATTTGGGATGTACCTAACCAGGCATATCCAGTAACTGGAATGTCCACAGAGGTTCCTCACTAAAAGAAAAGAAGTAAGTAATGTCCTGTGCAGACTGCCTTCAAGGCCCTATCCCTGTATTCTGTCCCCTAAAGGCTTTTTTAGAGGAGATCTATGTCTGGCTTACAGGGCATTGTCAGATCCCACTCTGATGGACCTCCTGCATGTCCACAAAACAAGCAGCACCAGAATTACATGTTCTAAAGACTTAAACCTTGCCTATGATATAAATAGGACCTGCTGGAGAGATAGGTATGTATCCCAGGGACTACCACGTCTATGGAACAGGCTCCCCATCCATGTGAAGCAGAGTTCCTCCCTAACCCAGTTCAAGTGCAACTTGGACAGTTGGATGGGAAACCAGAAATTTATCCCTGGTTTAGCACCTATGTCTCTTATGGACACAGGTAATCTGTAAATGGTTCTTCTCCCAGGCTCATGCTTGCACTTATCAAGGGTATCAGAACTTGTCTGAGATTTGGGATGCATGTCTAGGTTTAAAAAGGCCCTTATGGGAGTTAGCCTAGGAAATACCTATAAACCAACACAACTAAAGCCACACTCATCACTACTTAGCGCCTCCCCTTATTAGTTTGTGGAGCACCCATTCTTACTAACTTTCAGGCAGCACAAAAAAGCAAAAGTTGAACAATGCTTTAACAAAGTGGCTAAATTTGCAGCAATGCCCCTTTCAGAACCTACTACTCTATAGGACTGAATGCCTAAACTGGTTAGAAGTAACCCATCAAGTAACATCTACAGAGCTTCTTCCCACCTACAAAATTAGCCAGCAATCATCTGCTCGTCTAGCACTAAATACCATTCAATGCAACTACGTTTGTACTCCATCAGTATGACTCAGTGAGCAAAAACCTTTCTGTTCACAGCCCAATCAAATCTGCAGGGCATGATCTATATTTATACCATATTTCTAAGGCCTGGGACTCCTTACCTATATTCATCAAATCAGATGGCAGTCTGTAGAGCACTGTAATGAAAGTAAAACCTATATGCCCTGTTCCCCACTGTAGTGCAACCCTGGAGTTAGAATATATACTTGGGGGGGTGTGGGGGGGCAGCTTCCCACCTAGTTTGATTTTTATATTGTCCCACCTAGTTTGATTTTATATTGTCTGGTTTAATTTTATATTGTTCATTGATTCTAAACTAAATGGGGGTCTGCGCCCCCCACACCCCCTAAATCTATATTCTAACTACAGGGTTGCACTACAGTGGGGAACAGGGCATATACTTTTTACTTTCCTTACAGTGCTCTACATACTGCCAGTACTCATTGTCAGTGAAATGAGTTTTAGGTGAAGTGAAATTTAGGTGAAGTGAAGTTTAGGTCATTTGGTCTCAGTCAAATGAATTTAAGTCAATCGGAAGTTAGGTCAAATGAATATATATATATATATATATATATATATATATATATATATATACACACATATAGATAGATAGATATGCATGCAAGGGTTTACTTCGGTAGACCGAATTTACACTTACCCGAATTGCAGATTCCGCAGATGGCAGCACTGAACTTTCTATAAAGTAAACATGAAGATTAAATGAACACTGAATAAACTCTCTCTGATGTCTCGGCCAAAGCCTTCAAGGAGAATAAAATGCTTTCAATAGCACAGCAATATATATACAAGCACTAAAATGGTTATGCAATTAATCAATTTAAACAGCATATTAACAAGATAATGCTTTCCAATTGAGCTCTTCATTTAGCCCAAAAGGAGACATAGTTTTAAATTTTAAAATATACACAGCTTCTTTCTGCACTAAAAGAGTTTTTATACTGATATTGTTAAACAAAGAAACACAAATTTGTTCTAATACTGTCCCTTTCAAGCCATTACTACATTTATTATGAACTTCTGAAAAATGTACTGCTACAGGACTATCCATCTTACAATTCCTAATGTCCCTAGCATGTTCTAAAAATCTAGTTTTAAATGCCCTCTTTGTCTCCCCAATATAAAATTTGTTACAGGGACATTGTAAAGCATATATAACACCAACAGAATTACAGTTAAAAAAACCATGGCTATCAAATCTAACATTATTAATAAATTCAAAATTAGTTACAATATGCTTACAAGCTTTACACTTGCCACAAGGGAAAGTTCCAACTCGAACAGGTTCACTATACATTTTTAAATAAGGCATAACAAACTTGGCTTTCACTAAAAAGTTTTTTATATTTTTACCATTACGGTAAGAGAACTTAATATTCAAATTGAGCCATTGTTGTACATTCCTTAAGGAACATAAATAAAGCCAAAAACGGCTAACTATATCAAGAAAATGTTTGGTGAAGCAACCAAATGTAGTTACAAAATAAATATGGTCCCTATTTTCACTTAGATCATTCTGTCGTATCAAGTCCCACCCCACAGTATAGCTATTCCTATCATAAATAGATCTATCAACTCTGGGTTTAGCCCCTGTGGACAATCTTATAAAGCCTTTCTCCAAAGTATCCTTACTATAACCTCGGGTTAAGAAGGAATTAACCAAAGAACCCATTTCTTTATGGAAAATGTCAGATCTATTACATAGTCTATAAATATGTAACATTTCACCGTAGGGTAGAGCATTAATTATATGAGAAGGATGCCCACTAGTACCATGTAAATATTGGCATGTTCCTTCAAATTTTTTTATTAGGTGAAGTAACAATATTTTTACCATCAGATATATCTAATACCACATCCAAAAATGGAATAACATGTCCAATATTCAATCCATCAAATTTTATCAAATATTTGTTGATATTAATATCATTGAAGAATTTCATAATTTCTTCCCTATTACTGTCAACCAAAAATATTAAATCATCAACATACCTAAAGTATTGCACAACATGTTTATGAAAAAATGTATGCTTATAAATAACTTCCAATTCGAACAAACCCATAAATAGATTGGCATACATGGGGGCAAATGAAGCCCCCATGGCTGTACCTTGCAATTGATGGTATAAAACATTATTAAATTCAAAATAATTATGAGTTAAACAAAAATGTACCAATTCAATAACATATTCTGTAGCAGGAAAATCTCCTAAAAAAAATCTTATAGCCTCCAATCCAAACTGATGTTTTACGTATTTATAGACTGGCCGAGACGTCAGAGAGAGTTTTTTCAGTGTTCATTAAATCTTTTTGGTGGATATTGTGTTCGTTGTTTTTTTCCTGGTTGGTTCCTGTTGTTCCACTTTGATGCCTACGGATCCACAATTCCACCTTCCTCGAATCTTTAGAGAGAATATGGAGGGGAGTAAAATTTCTCTGGATAATTTCCTTGTGAATCCAACTACTTCTTCTAATCCAGCTGATAGAGGTGAGAGACAAGTCCCACAAAGAATACCAAATGAAGTTAACAGTATTTGGGAGAAGTGGGATGAAGACAGATGCTCCAGGCCCACGAATCCTTTTTCTAGTGTGGGTAGAAAGGTATCATTGGCTTTGAACACAGAACATAAATCAATGTTTGATGAACTGGAGAAATTAATGTGGAAGGAAACCTCAGTTCATTATAATATCTGTGGTTTACAAAAATATGTGGAGACTGACACCACTCCAAGGGGGCTTAGAGTGTTTAAGGATCCCTCTAACCCATTTGATCTGACTTTGGACACTGATACTGCATTCCACAAGAGGTGGGTTAATGCTGCCCATCAATGTGTAACCGAATGGCTACACATTCTCATTGAACGGGATCAGTTAAAGCATAAAGAACTGTGCTTTAATATTAAGAAACTGTGTTCTGATCTCACCAATGTTGTTCCGGTGTCTTTGTTCGATGATTTTCTTAAGCAAACTAATTCTAAATTAAAAGAATATGAGGTTACTTTGGTGAATAGAAAAAAAGGAAAACTTTTGCGTGATATACGCGATTACGAATCCAGTAAGGCTTTCCTTTCCAGGACAGAACGTTCCAAACGTCGGAAGCAAGTTAGGTTTCATCCGGGTGCTACCGTGACTCCACGGTTCAATTCTTCGGCATCAGAAGGAGGTTATACTTCGCATGAAGACGAGTGGAATGACGGTGATTTTCCAGGTCTCCCAGCGGCTGAACAGCGAGAAAGATTCCAACAAACTTTTTGCGGGGATTCCTCCTCTTCTATCCCCTGTGCACAGGGACAGAAACGGGCATGGGAACAGTCAGCTAACCCAGGTGGGCAACGTTTTGGACAGGGGGGATACAAACGGGGAAGACGTTGATGTCCACACTGTTTCCATTAATAATACTTTGATAAATTCTACCGAGTATGTTATTAATCTTTCCAACTATGTGTTTAATGAAACTGAAATGTGTGTTTTAAATAGGGGACTTAAATTTGTTCCCACGGTGGTTACTCGTCTTTATGACATACAAAGTGATGTTTTTTCTTTTGCTAGGAAGTTACATTTGAAATACTTTTTCAAAAAAGATGTTTTTTTCTGTTCCTGAAATGGATGAAGAGAGTGCAGATAGTTCATTGGATAGCTTTTATTCATGTATGTCGGAAACTGAAAATAATGCGTATTATAGTTTTGATACTTCTAAAGTTCCTTCACAAAGTACTTTCATGCCTAATGTTTTAAATGGGGATGTATGTCAGTTTGTTAGTTTAGTAAATCATTTTACAGAGGTAGCTTATAAAGATTTTATGAGCAATAGGTCTAACATAAATTATAACATGTCATGTCAAGAATGGAAAGCTTTACTAACTTTAAGCAGGAAGGATGACATTGTGTTTAAACCATCAGATAAGGGCAACAAACTAGTAGTTATGTGTTTTTCTGATTATTTAAGTATGTGTATGAAACATTTGTGTGATGTTAACACATATAAAGTTGTTAATCCAGAAGTTTACTATACATCTATTGATGAATATAAGGAGTTAATTAACAAAGGAATGAGACTAGGTTATTTTTGTCAGTCGGATGTTAAAAAAAAGTTTCAGGTTGAAGGCTGTAAAATGGCCTTGTTTTATTGCCTACCTAAAATTCATAAGAATCTGTGTAGACCTCCAGGTAGGCCTATAGTTTCAGGCTCTATGTATTTTTTACATAACCTAGGTGTTTTTTTACATCATTTTTTGTCTCCATATGTCATGAAACTACCCTCATACATAAGTGACGTTTTTGACTTTTTGGATAAAGTAAAACGTATTAAATTAAATCAAAATATGTTATGGGTTAGTATAGATGTGAAAAGCTTATATACAAATATCAAACATCAGTTTGGATTGGAGGCTATAAGACTTTTTTTAGGAGATTTTCCTGCTACAGAATATGTTATTGAATTGGTACATTTTTGTTTAACTCATAATTATTTTGAATTTAATAATGTTTTATACCATCAATTGCAAGGTACAGCCATGGGGGCTTCATTTGCCCCCATGTATGCCAATCTATTTATGGATTTGTTCGAATTGGAAGTTATTTATAAGCATAAATTTTTTCATAAACATGTTGTGCAATACTTTAGGTATGTTGATGATTTAATATTTTGGTTGACAGTAATAGGGAAGAAATTATGAAATTCTTCAATGATATTAATATCAACAAATATTTGATAAAATTTGATGGATTGAATATTGGACATGTTATTCCATTTTTGGATGTGGTATTAGATATATCTGATGGTAAAAATATTGTTACTTCACCTAATAGAAAATTTGAAGGAACATGCCAATATTTACATGGTACTAGTGGGCATCCTTCTCATATAATTAATGCTCTACCCTACGGTGAAATGTTACGTATTTATAGACTATGTAATAGATCTGACATTTTCCATAAAGAAATGGGTTCTTTGGTTAATTCCTTCTTAACCCGAGGTTATAGTAAGGATACTTTGGAGAAAGGCTTTATAAGATTGTCCACAGGGGCTAAACCCAGAGTTGATAGATCTATTTATGATAGGAATAGCTATACTGTGGGGTGGGACTTGATACGACAGAATGATCTAAGTGAAAATAGGGACCATATTTACTTTGTAACTACATTTGGTTGCTTCACCAAACATTTTCTTGATATAGTTAGCCGTTTTTGGCTTTATTTATGTTCCTTAAGGAATGTACAACAATGGCTCAATTTGAATATTAAGTTCTCTTACCGTAATGGTAAAAATATAAAAAACTTTTTGGTGAAAGCCAAGTTTGTTATGCCTTATTTAAAAATGTATAGTGAACCTGTTCGAGTTGGAACTTTCCCTTGTGGCAAGTGTAAAGCTTGAAAGCATATTGTAACTAATTTTGAATTTATTAATAATGTTAGATTTGATAGCCATGGTTTTTTTAACTGTAATTCTGTTGGTGTTATATATGCTTTACAATGTCCCTGTAACAAATTTTATATTGGGGAGACAAAGAGGGCATTTAAAACTAGATTTTTAGAACATGCTAGGGACATTAGGAATTGTAAGATGGATAGTCCTGTAGCAGTACATTTTTCAGAAGTTCATAATAAATGTAGTAATGGCTTGAAAGGGACAGTATTAGAACAAATTTGTGTTTCTTTGTTTAACAATATCAGTATAAAAACTCTTTTAGTGCAGAAAGAAGCTGTGTATATTTTAAAATTTAAAACTATGTCTCCTTTTGGGCTAAATGAAGAGCTCAATTGGAAAGCATTATCTTGTTAATATGCTGTTTAAATTGATTAATTGCATAACCATTTTAGTGCTTGTATATATATTGCTGAGCTATTGAAAGCATTTTATTCTTCTTGAAGGCTTTGGCCGAGACGTCAGAGAGAGTTTTTTCAGTGTTCATTAAATCTTTTTGGTGGATATTGTGTTCGTTGTTTTTTTCCTGGTTGGTTCCTGTTGTTCCAGTTTTATAAACATGAAGATTACCTTTTTTTTAAGAGGGAACAGAGACACTTGGCCAACATGGGGAAATTTACTTTTTTCCCCACTGTAGTGTGGTTCCAGAGTTGGTATATTTAGTTAGAGTAGTGTGGGGGCAGCCCACCCACTGGGGGTGTTTGGGGCATAGTCCCCATCTGGGTGGGTCTGACATATTTCGATGTGTTAATTTGTTAAATCTTAGCCAAGTGTTTTCTTTCCCTGTAAAACACTTCAGTAATGAGGTGGCTGAGTTTATTGCAATATAGGTGCTGTCGTCTCGATAATCTGCATTTGGGTAAGTGTAAATTTGGTCTACCGAAGTATACCCAAATATATGTATGTATGTATGTATGTTATGTATATATATATATATATATATATATATATATATATATATATATATACACACATACATATACATATACATACACCCCCCCCCACACACACACACACACATAGACATAGATAAATATATACATGTAGATATTATTTACTTTTATTTGTTATTTGAGAGTGGGAAGAAAGAAAAGCCCTCTAAAAACAACCTCAAGGTTATGCTACTAAATGCTAGGATTCTAAAGCAGAAACTGCACTCACTGGAAGAGGTCCCTCAACTTGGAAGATACTGACATTTGTGCAGTCACTGAGACCTGGTTTAAGTCTGTGGAGACCACCTTAGCTATACCAGTTTAGATGTCCTTCCACACGTTCAGACCACAATCTAAAGGCATGAGAACTAAAGGAAGTGGTGCATCAGTATCCATTAAAGATAAATACATCTCTTGATTGGTCAAACAGCATGATTCCCTTAAGTTAATTCAGGTGCAATTGACTGTAGTTAAGACCCCTCTTCAGGTCATTGCCAGCTATAGGGCCCCCTCCATGAATCAGGACATCCACAGTCAATCATGATACAACCAAACACCCTGGTTTTGAGAGACTTTAATTACCCATTCATTGACTGAGTAAATTATACGTGTTGTAACTTACTTGCCCAAAGGTTCCTGGGCTTCATTAACCCTGACCAGCTGGTTGACACACCCACAAGGGGCTCAAACATCCTGGATCTGGTGATCACCAACATGGGGACCTCTGCACTACCCCCAGTGTGTGGCCATCCCTGGTGAGATCTGACAAAAATCAGTCTAGCCAGGAGTAACTATTAACACAATACTTCCCCTTAAAAACAACTAGACTAAAAAACATCTCCAAGGCCAATTACAACCTCTTACATGACAGCATAAATAGCTTCATAGCTCCCCTCCCTCACTGATGGAACAGGCACATATGCTGAGGTATACACCAATGCTTTATACGAGCACCTGTACAACTGTATTGACTCTGTTGTACCTGATAGAACCAAAGCCAGATCTACAAGGAAAAACAAATCTTCCTGGTGGACAACTGCCATTAATAGGCTATACAATAGGAGAAAGAAATTGCTGCCTAAAAGTAGGAAGGGACAGTGTCAAAACTTGAAACACTCCCTCCTCAACTTAAGTAAGTAAATAAGACTCCTAGTGAAGTCCTCCATAGCTAACTGTGAATCCAAATTAGCTTCCCTAACTAAGGATAACTACAAGGCATTCTTTAGTTACATCCATAACCTCAAAGGTAAGGCCCAGATTTTTGCTGAACTACTAGTTAATGGTACTATATATACAGAACGTATGGATACAGCAAACTTGCTGGCTGACAGGTTAATTTAAAATGTCACTCCCCTGTCCCCGCCACATATGCCCCTAGGATTAAGGATGGTTATCCTTAATACCTGTTTCCCACCTAGTATCTCCAAGGAACAGGTCTTAAACACCCTCTCCAAGGCCAGAAGCACAGTCTCTGTGGGACTAGACAACATCCTGGGCTGTGTTCTACATGGGTTAAAACAGGAATTAACATCACCATTGGGCATGCTTTTCAATCACAAATCCCAGCGGAATGGAAAACAGTTACCATCTGGCTTTGTTGAACAGCTAGATGAATGTAGCCCATAGCATTGAAGCCCTAAATATGACCCAGATGACTCAGGTTCAATTTGTGGCCTGCGCACAGGAGGAGATAATGATGGGGAAAAAACATTATAAGATGATGTCTGCTCAGTGTTTTTGGGAGGAGGTTATGGGGAAAGGCTAGTAGTGCACCTATGGTTGAGACCTCTGTTGGACACCTGAGTCAGTGTCAATTACAACATCTTGAATGCAGACTTAGTGGGCATTAGGATTTGTATCATGGTGTAGATAGGGTGGCTCTTCTGTAATACAGTCAAGATGCACTCTTTGTGATACTGCTGCAGTCCAACATATCACATCATCCAGCATGTTAAGGGGATATTAGGGTTCAACAAGAAAGGCTCATGGCACTATAAACGATGCTGCACCCATATAACTATCATCCTCTCTCTGCTCTCTCATAGCTGCTAAGATGTGTTCATTGTATTCAGACAGTGGGTCTGGCAGGCTTCCAATCAAAATTGGTTGCACTGGATATAGCAGGCACAGATCTGGAAGAAAAGTGGGAGGCAGCAGATGCCCAGCTGACATAGGGACCCCTCCAAAAATTATTTCAAAATCCTAAATAAACCCTAAAATAGCCCAATTGCTGCAGCTGATTCTTTACACCAGCCCTAGAACAAGCCACTCGCCACTCTTCTGTATCTCAACAGGACCAGTCTCTTACCCTCCCTTCACACTTCTCTAAGTCTTTCACTTAATTTTCCTATACAGCAACATTGTAACCCTTCTCTAATATCTTGTTAATATATGCCACTTCCCTTATCTCAAACCCTGTATTCCACAAACCACTAATTGGTGTCTGGATATGTTATATACTGCCTGGTTAACATACAAAAACAAACAAAAAAAAATATTACTTAGGTCAGCTGTAGTTTATAATACATTTTTTTCAGCCAGTTTAGGTCTAAATCACTTAATCGCAAATGATCTTTACACCCAAATTTGTCTCAGCATAGGCTGATGCTAGTGCTAAGGGCACTTTTTGGCTAATTTCAAAGACTGAAACTATAATAACTTAAGGAAGTTTAATCTTTAATCTTAGTTTGAATTAGGAATAGGATATTCATTACAAGTCATGGTATTAGAAACCCCAAGAATTGGATGAATTAAAACCAGTCATTTCACTCATCCACTTAAACAGCATGTTTATGAAACATATGTAAACTTTTAAAAGTGTACTCCAGAAATGCTAATTCGTAAGTTATCATCTCCTTACTGGAACTTCATAAAAATCATCCACTGAACTTCCTAAAAACTTCCCTTCCCTTTCCTGGATATCCTAAAAAGACTTGGATAAAGGAAAAGGATGCAAAGAATGGCCACAACATAAAGCAGTACAATCCATTGAAAACCTCAGGATGCCTCATAACCATACTAACACGCAAATTAATGAAAGGAAAAACCTGTACTGTAATAACTTTCATAATAACGGTAATCACAACCCTAAAATATTCTTCAGAACCATTAAATAAATATTGTGTCCCACCAATATGTTCAACCATAAACCCTCCCCCAATAATTCATAACACAAAACCACAGCAGAATTCACTCATTTCACAGATAGCATAGGATGTCTAACCGTGGACTCAAAAACATCTAAACCAAAGCCAGTCCTGAACCCATCCATTGTCACCATCAAATTTGTGTCCACATCCTATGTAAAACCAGTCTTAAACTCAAACGATGCTCTATTCAAGCTGTTGACCTTTCAAGCAGGTGATAACATTGCCTATGCTGTCTCTATCCTTATTAGTTGGTCAAGCAAGGACTCCAATATTCTCTCTCGCTGCAAACATTCAAACATTAACCTTTTGGACATAGGTGTAAGTCTGCCGACTTTACTATCTGTAGACCGATAGCAGTCTTATTCCCCCCTCAGAAATACTTTAAAAATGTATTCCTAAACAATTACTATGTTATCTCCTGCAGTAAGAAGCCCCATCCTCCACACAACATGCTTTCTGTCCTTCCTATAGGACTAACACTGCATCTCTAACATATGTCGGTACTGGCACTAAAGCTACAGATAACATCAAACTAGGCTCCTTCTTCTAACTAGATTTGTGTAAAGCCTTGCACAGCTTGTCACAGCAAACATCTAATATAATGGCCTCTTTAGTGCTCTCAGTACAACAATGTGTTGTTGAAAAACTACCTATGGAACATTGTACCAGTCAGTCAAATACCACTCCACCAGCTCTCTATACATTCCAGTCCACAATAGAGTGCCACAACACTGTCCTCGGTCCACTACTTTTTAACAATCTGAACAACACCCTCGCCACATTCAGACAACTGTCCTCCGTAATACAGTATGGTTATGACTCCACACTCATTTGAACATCTAAGTAAGTAGCATAAATAAAAAAATAGTAAGTCTGGAGGCTGTTACAGCAACTGATGCATGGCTATGTAAGTCACAAGTCATGCCCAACCCAAAAGAACCAACTAATACTTTTTTCATTCAACTTACTTGGCCATGAAAACACAAAATTCTAAGTACTCAAACTGGATAACACAACCATGGAAGTCACTTCTGATAGCAAATTATTATGGATGATAGTGGACGAAAATCATGAATTTGACCTGCATATGACAACATCAAAAACTATGTACTACGCTCCCACACAATGCATTCGTGAAGCTTACATACTGTATGCAGCAAAATTAATAACATATGAATATTGTTGGTGGGTAAGCAAACCCAACTATTTAACTTTTTGGACAACTTCCCACTCAACCCACATACCTCTCAATGTCTTAGTGCAACAAATCCAGACAAAGCATAAAATAAAGGGTGGACACATGCCCAAAAATAGGCACTGATTTTAACCATTGCTCTTATACATGGAACGTCGCTAGAATAATAGAGATTGGAATTGCAGTTTATTTTTTCTATTTTCTGAAGTGTACGATTTCTGTAATGAAAATGTATGTCATTAGTTAGTAACTTGAATACTCACAGATTTACCAGAAAGCCCCTGATCTGATGAGGAATAGAGGTAAAAAATAAGGCAAAAATCAAGACATTCGCAGTAAGGTCTGCCACATCGATCACAATGAAGTAACTGCCAGCATGCATAAATTTATAAGAGATTACTAGCTAGGATAAACACACATGTTTAAGTATTTTTTTAACTAAGATTATTACTGTTCTAACGCAGTAGTGGAATCCAGATGACAGCTCCCCACCCTAACGTGTGCGGCGTCTGCGCACACATACATATACTGAACTGTTTGCATAAAGGGCAGGGATAGCTTATCATACAGCAGTATCTCACAGTCAGGTCAGACAGACAAGCACTATCCTTTGGCGATAAAACACCTACAAACCCTCAAGACCAAGCATGCTACAATTAAATTCATAACCCATTAGCTGTCAGAAGCTTTGTTGTTCAATAAAAGATAAAATGTAATTTGTGAACCGTTCTTGCACAGCGCACACATTTTACATTGAGACAGGGCGTGCATGCCTATAGTATGTGGTGCAGGACTTTCAATTTGGCTTCTTATAGCTTCTGGCTACAAATATTGCTTTCATTTTCTTTTCCTCTCCATAACTGCCCATGTTTTGCTTTAAGTAGGTGTATTCCTCTACTATTACAAGCTATGCACAATTACTTTGCCGGAACGAAAACACCGAGTCTTTTATTTCAGAGGGAAGAAAAGCAGGACTGGAATAGAGGGTTTGCACACCTTCTTAAAGAAACTTAATGCTGGGGGTGGGATTGTTAGAATGCCATGAGTGATGTCACCAAAAGGGAGGAGATAACCTAAGTGAATGACAGTGTTTCAGCTTCGGTCTGAGGCAGAAATGCAATTTTAGAAAAGAGACAGTGCCCCTTTAAGTGGGCAGGATTCAAGAAGTAAGAAGAGAGTGTGATTTTGGATGCAAATCCTTAAGGAGAATAAAACAGCCATACAGAATATTATATACAGAATATGCACTGTTAGAAGACTATAGAAAAGGGAATAGATCAACAAAAATACTAAGAAAGATGTGATAAAAGCAATGTGCAGTATTAGAACAGATCAGGATCTATCATGCAGTATCGCAAATAACAAACTAAATATTTCAGCACAGGTAGAAAAACTTAGAAGATACACAGATAAATATAAAGGAAAAGTACAAAATTAGTAATTTACTGATGACCCAAAAAAGTTTTATAGAGAATTGGGAAACAAGGTAAAAGGAATTGAAAGGCCACCAAAAAAAGAGGAAATAGGTACATTTTGAAGAAGTATCTATGAACATCCTGTGGAACATAACAAAGATGCTAAATGGATAGAAGTAAAAGAAAGAATAAGAAGTTTAAAGGTGCAGGATATGAAATGGGATGAAGTAACAGCCATATAGATTCAAATAAAGTTAAGAAAATCCTCTGTTTGGAAAACTCCAAGCCCAGATGCAGTACCTAACTTTTGGTTAAAAGTATTTACATCTTGGCATGAAGATTTAGCCATGAGTAAGAAGTATTTATATGCACAACCCGAACAGACATCAACCTGACTAACAGGCAAAATAATGCTCCTACTTAAGAGCGAACCTGCAAGCTACCCTAAAAATTATAGACCAATAACATGTCTTCTTACAATGTATAAACTATACACAGGAATTGATGCTGATAGAGTTTATAATAATTTAGAAAAAAACTCAATTATGGCAGAAGAACAAAAGGGGAGTAAAAGAAAGTCATTGGAACAAAGGATCATGTGTTGTTAAATAGAGACATACTGGAGAACTGTAAAAAGGGGAAGAATTTAAGTTTGGCATGGATTGACTATAAAAAAGCTTTTGATAGTATCCCACATTCATGGATAAAAGAGTGCTTAAAATGTATAAGATACAGCCTAACTGATTGACTAACTTCATTACAGTGACCATGAAACAGTGGCAGACCACTTTGCAATTAAGCCATGATAAAGGACAGATTATTATCACAGGGATAAAAATTCAAAGGCTGATATTCCAGGGTGACTCTACGTCACCGTTGCTACTCTGCCTTGCCATTAACCCATTAAGCTGTTTACTTAACAGCTTAGGGCATGGCTACAATTTGGCTTCTAGAAAACAACAAAGTGTAAAGACTTCTTATCTTCTGTTTGTCAATGATTTAAAACTGTATAGCACATCAGATGAGGAACTGAATGCACAGCTGTAGATTGTCAAAACTTTTTCAGATGATATAAGAATGTCATTTGGCCTTGATAAGTGTGTAAAAGCAACCTTTAAAGCAGAAAAACTGTAGCACCAGGGACACATCAGTTTGGGACAAGAATGTGATATAAAAGAACTTAAACAAGAGAGAATGTATACATATTTGGGAGTTAATGAAGGGTCAACAATAAAACATGAACAAATGTGAATAGAACTTGGTAAGGAATACTTTAAAAGACTTTAATTCTGAAAACAGCATTGACATCTAGGAACAAAATCCAAGCAATTAAACAATTTGCTCTTCCTGTCCTGACTTACAGTTTTGGATTGATTGACTGGCCCCAAAACGTGTTGGATAGATTAGATAGGAAAATAAGAAGGATGCTTCATGCTCACCAAATGATTTATAAAAATCACTGTATACCAAGATTATATATTCCCCATTCCAAAGGAGGGATGGGCCTCCTTGAAACTGATTACATATAAAGATTTGCAATTGTGGGACTCCAGACATATCTGTTCACCTCACAAGACCCAAATGTAGTGAAAGTTTTGAAACATGAGGAGAATAAATCTAAGATGACTTCTTTGCTTAATTTAGCAGAAGCATATTGGCATCAGGCAGAAACAGAAATCAAACCAGAAGTAGAGAAAAATCAGGCAACAACTGAATGTGCCAGAAAACAAAGAAAGAAAATAAGGCGAAGGACCAGATGAGAACACAAAAGCATAAATATAGATGCAAGTATAGAAAACTTCTGAAAGAACCTCATGTTGATCAGGACGAACGCTGGAATGGTTAAGGAGTGGCAAATTCAAACCAAGAGATGAAAGGTTAATATTGGCAGCCCAAGATAGTGGGCTATATACACGCTGGTGTACAGTCCATTGAACATGTGGGAGAAACAGACAAATGTAGGTTTTGTAAAACTGAATTGGAAACAGTCACACACCTTGTTGCTGGTTGTGACATACTAATGGCAGTAGGACTGTACAGTGAAAGGCATATTAATGTGGCAAGACTTGCACTGGGGATTGTGCAAACATTATGGTACTGAAGTGACTGAAAAACACTGGAAACATGAGCCACAAAGCATCATAGAAAATGATGACGTTTATATCACACTGAATCACCCTTTACCAACAGTTCAAAAGATAGATGCTATAAAACTGGATGTAGTGGTCCAAGAAAAGAAGACAAAAGTAGCATTGATCATTGAAATTGCTACACCCAGTGACTACAGTGCCTTGCGTACAGAGAGACACAAAGTCATAAAATATCAAAATTTGCAGGCAGAAACAAGAGCAATGTGGCAGAAAGATACCCAGACAGTTCCAGTAGTAGTTGGAGTATAAGGTCTTATAAAAAAGAATCTACAATCGTATTTATTATACCAAGTATACCAATCCATGTAACCCTGTACAAATTGCAGAAGGAGTCATTACTGGGCACATTGTGAGTGCTGCGAAGAGCACTTTTGGCTGACATCAAAGACTGAAACAATACTAATTTCATGAACTTTAATTGTACTTTGACTTAGGAATGGGGTCCATTCCCATCATAGTATTAGAAACCCAAAAGATTTGGAGAAATTAAAAAAGAGGGAAAATATTATATTCATAGAGGAGCAGAAAGTGTTCTAAGAACTAAGATAACACAAGAATGGAGAAAGGAAATTTTGCCCATTAGGATGACTGCAATTAGGAGTACAGAGAATAGGCAAGAGGGGGCTTGACTTTATTGGAAAAAAACTGTCAAAGAAACCAAGATATTGGAAGTAAATAACTAAAGAGGGAAAGGTAATAGAATGGGAAGAGGCCAAGAAGACATTTGGACTACAGTTTAGAGACTACCTTCCCTATCAGGGACTGATATCAGATTATAGACAAAGAAAAAGGGATAAGGGAATCCTAAGTGAAAGACCAGCTGTGGTAAAGTTTTTAGATGAATCTAGACTAGAAGCTGCTGTTAAAAAGGAAAATTAGTAGGGCATATAAAATATTGCACAATAACTATAAGAATCAATTAGAGGAGGTTAGAAAAGTTTGGGAAAAGTGATTTGATAAGCAATTCACGAGGAAATAATCAGAGGATATAGGCATGTCTCCCAAATATGCAACAAAATCTAGAAGATTTAGGATTTTTGCTTGGAAGTGTTTACATAGATATTTTATAGCCCAAGCAGACTCCAAAGAAATTTTCCTCAGGGAGAT
This sequence comes from Protopterus annectens, assembly GCF_019279795.1. NCBI lineage: Eukaryota > Metazoa > Chordata > Ceratodontiformes > Protopteridae > Protopterus > Protopterus annectens. The sequence continues at coordinate 589,655,191 of NC_056750.1, forward strand.
GGCAAATGTTAGAGGTGTGATGGGGAAGAAATAGGTAACTGCGAACATAAGTTTTTGGAGTATAATGAGTTGACACACTTTAAAAATTCCCTACAGAGTACTCTGTCAGAAATATTGGGTTAGCAAGTGGGTGTAACTAAGGAAATTATTATTTTTTTTTTTTAGTTGGGATACAAGATCTGAATTGCCTTGACATAGTAAGGCCTTGCTGAGTTTAATTCTGGTGGCTGCCAAAAAAAAGCAATTACTAGAAAATGGAAATCAAAGTCTAAACAAAAAAGCATTTACTACTGTAACAGAAATAAAAGAACTGCAAATGTGATTTTTTTAAAAACAGATAGAAGCAAATTACATACAAAAAAGGAAGCTGTGGGAACAGTTTTTGCAGACTAAAGTTTTGGAGGAGGAGTGAGATTTAAGCTAAGGCAGGAAATGTGCAATATATGTATTGATAAATTGATGATAATTACACAAAACAGTGTTTAGTGTTTGTAACTAAGAACATGTTAACATGCTTTGTTTTCTTTTATAAAAATGTATGTTCGCCTATCTCTTAACTGACAATTCAATAAAGGTATTTAAAACCTTTTGGCCATCTAAATCTTCCTGCCTCCTTTTTATGTTAAGTCTTTTTGACACTGTTTACATTTTCTGTTGAAGAATGTCTATTTTTGCTGCTCCACTGTATGCACTTAAAATATCAGGTTGCTAAAACAGGACACAGTTCTCTAGACTTTATCTTTGTAATGTCTGTAGAACTGAACAGTAATATGTTGTTTTCTCCCTGTATGCCTTAATATATATATATATATATATATATATATATATGTAAGCACTTTACTATCTTGAAACACTGAAATCTCGAATTTCAGTATCTCAAGACAAAAGTGCAGTTGAGCGAAACTCCACTTCATCGAATTGAAAGTGTCGAATCTGTAGTTGTGGTGGCGCGCTACGTGGGATTTGCTGTATTTGTAAGGTGCAGTGTACTGTGGGATATGGTTTGTCTGCCATTGTGTGGATATATCTGGAGATTCAGGTAAGTGCTGTTTTTTTAAGGGTTTTGGGTAGGGATTTGAGTGTATGTGAGTGTGTTGAAAGGTTTTAGGTGTCGGCTAGGGTAGGTAGGTAAGAGCGTGAGGGTGTTAAGTGTTGAGAGTGATGGTGTTTGTAAGTATGTGATGTGTGTTTGTGCAAGGGGAATATAGAGTATGTAGTGGTGGGTTTAGTGTCTTTGTCTTTTTAATGCGACCTCAGAGTTAATATATATATATATATATATATAAGTAGCGGGGGTGTGGGCTGTGCAGGGGGGCTTGCCCCCCTGCTTATATGTAGAGTAGGTGTGTGTATTTGTGTTGTTGTGTGTTTTGTTGGTCTGTTGTTGTGTGGGGAGGAAGGTTTATGTATGTATGTTTGTGTGGTGGAGGGTGTATTTAAAAGTCGCAAATTTGAATTTCGCGCTTTTGGGGTTTCGATATTGTGAATGTTTGGCTTTATAGTCTCGAGATACTGAAGTTCGAGATTTCAGTATTTTGAGATTATAAAGGGAATCTATATATATATATATATATATATATATATATATATGCATATATATATATATATATATATATATATATATATATATATATATATATATATATATATATATATATATATATATATATATATATATACACACACAGACACACACATGCACACACACACACACACACACACACACACCAGTTTTCTACTAACCTTCCACACTGATCTGTCACATTACTGTCACGATTTTAGGCCTGTCCCTGGTTCTTTTCCTTGTTTATTGTTTTATTGCAGCTACTACTTCCCATCCACCTTTCAAAATGTTTGCTTCCCAAACAGATTATTTTGCTCTTTTCTCTTTTTACTGAATTTAACATTTTATGTTTTAGATCATTTTTCCAACCATGCACTCTTTTTTAATCCTTTCTAAATATTTTGAAGATTAGCTTTGTTTGATAACTTTGAGTCAGAATCAAAAAGAGGGACATTTTTACTAGACGTATTGCAGTCTCATTTATAGCATTATTTATTTAGTTGCTTTTTGTTTACCGGGAAACTCCACTGGGCAGTTCAGAGTCCATTTTCAGTGGACTCAGGGAGAAAAGCTCTACAGTACATGACTAAAGATGAATACATACATTGGGAATATTTAGTTAGAAATATATACAAAGAGTAGTTGACATTTAGCATACAGGTAAACAACAAGTAAAGGTGTTAATTACATGATTTTAAGGTATATCATTAGATAGGAAAAACATTGCTTTCAGTAAATATTCTAAGGAGGCTTGGTTCAGGTACAGTTCCAGATAGAAGATAGGTAATGAAGTTTTGAAAAAGGCAGGATTCTAGGTTCTTCTAATATATAATGGTTAAGTATTCCAATTTTTGGCTATGGAGCATGGGTAAAGAAGATGGCCAGATGGAAGGTTTGGTTTATGTACCTGCAAAAGTTGCTGATTCTCAGATATGAGGAGCCTCTTTGGGAGGTACTCAGTAAATATTGAGCTGAGGGCAGGACAGTCTGAAGGTAATTTTGTGTGCTATAGTTAATTGCAGGTAGGAGAGGTAGTGTGGTAGTTCAAGCCATTTTAGGGAATATAGAGCAGTCCAGTGATGGGTGGAGTATTTGTAATTAGCAAATTTGGCAATTTTATTTTAACAAGTCTCGAGTTTAGATTTTAATGAGGATTGCAGGTTGGTAAGTAGTGGGGCTCCCTACATGAGTGAGGGGAGTAAGAAGTGGAAGCAAGGGTTTGTTTAGTGAAGGTCTTAGGAAGTGATTATGTCTGTAGAGGATTCCTAGCTTTTGGTGAGTTTTGTGGATGTTATGCTGTATGTCATTGTCAAATTTTAGGTATTCTTCTATTGGTTAGTCCTAGAAGTTTTGTGTGGTTAACAACTTCGATTATGGCTTTATTTTGAGAAAAGGTAGTGAACTTGGTTTTCTCTAATAGAGTTGTTTTCTTGGGGGTAAATAGAATGATCTTAGATTTATTTGGGAGTGGATAAGTCCTAGGTTAGAGAGTTGGGTTAGATGTAAAGAGTTGGAAACTGTATCAAATGCTTTTGATAGATCTAGGAAGATGGTAGACAATTTTTCCAACATTACAGGCTCTCTTAAAAGTATTCATGAAAGATATAAGGGCAGTTGTTGTGACATGATCTGGTCTAAATCCATGTTGTATAGGTGTCAGGAGTTGGTTATAGAAGAAGAAATTAAAGCAACTGAATATGTATGCATATTTTCAAGATCTTAGAGATAGAAGAGAAAATATCAATAGGATGGAAGTTTGTGATATCAGTATTATTGCTGCCTTTATGAAGAGGGAGAATAAATGTTTTCATGCAGGTTTTGGGCATGTGTGATCCCTGTATGGATCTATTGAGAAGAATGCTTATACGGTGGGCAAAAACATCTGCTGCAATTTTTAGAAATTCTGAGGGTATGTTGTCAGGAGTGTTTGAGAAAGATTTAAGCTTCAGAAGTAGTCTCTTTTTGTGGTGAAAGGAATGGGATTTAGAGTGAACTTTGGTGTAGAGTGCATATTGGGCTCATGGGTGTAAAGGGTAGGTGTAGTGGTGGGGGAGTAAATGGGAAGTTTGGATGGTGATGTGTAGCTTGTTTTATACTTTGTGTGGGGAAAATTAACAGTAATGTCAGCAATAGAGTTGATAAAAAAGAATTAAAGAGAGTGGCTGTTTCTTGTGAAAATTTGTCAGGATGTGGAGAAAAGGAATTCCAGAATGTTTTTGTTTTTTTATGATTAGATTACAGCTGTAAGTAGCATTCTTCTTTATCTTTGTTGACTAGTCTTTTTACCTGGTTGTGAAGTTGTTTAAATTTTATGAGGTTTGGAGTGTTTTTATTAGCTTGCCACTGTTTCCATTATTTTATCCGTGGTGTGCATAAGATCTCTAGTAGGCTTGGTTAGGCATGAGGCATAGTATGTTTTGATCCGCATTTTACAAAGGAATACATGGCTATTTATTGTATTCAGAAATGTAGTGTTGAAACAGTCGACTGCGTCATCATGTGGGAGTGTTTTTAGGTTATACCAGTTTATCTTTTTTTTTTTTTTTTTTTGAGTATCAGTAAAAGTTAGAGAGTTAAATTTAGTCAGGTCTCTTTGTATTGATGTTGGTTTTGACAGGACGTGGGAGTAGTATGAATAAAGGCAAGGAGATGATTACTCAGGGTATTTATATTCTGAACATTCTGTGCTCAGCCATACATTTTCTAGGAGGTGTACTCATCTGCGTATAGTGAGTATGCCTAGCTACACCCATATCTAATGCTGGAACCTGTAGTAGGCTGCCGGCAACCATCCTTCTATATGAGTGAGGAATCTGTTTGCTATTATCCTTTATGTCTTACTGTATAGCCAATTCTTTGCTTATACTACCACTCAGAGACCCACCCAGGTCATCCTAATCTGTTTTCTGATCTCATGTTTTGCACAGCGTCAATGCCTTGTTAAAGTGGCCAGTTCACAGATGCAAAGGAAAATCTCTTATCTCCATTTCAGTTGCTCCGGTTTAATTGTTAGTTTGGTTGCTAGAGGATTGAAAGGTGGAGAATGACTGACTCAGGCTAGATCTCCTTGTTTGAAAGAGGTATGGATTTCCTCTACTTGCAGGATCATCTACTGGTGCAGGCAGTTGTCAACCCCCCAGCTAAAAAACGAGATAGGGGTTGACTGCTATAGCCACCAAGGCCTGGAGGAGATATGTACAAGTGCACATGTAAGGGGGTCACAGCATGTTGTAGCAGACACTGGTGTGCAAAGTAGGCAAGTCCATGACCAGATAAAAGTGTTAAGGCATAAAATGAAAGACTTCCCTGTCACCAATATGAAGGTCTTGAAGGTCACAGTATTCCTGATTCACACCCTTATAAAGAGGAAACAAAAGGGTGTTGGGGAAGGGGAGTCTGCTAGCATCTGTATCTTTGAGTCAGGTAAGAGATGATACTTATTAATTACTGTTGCACATATGTGCTATTATTCTGCCCATCAGGAAAATGTCACAGAATGTAAAGATGCTAATACTACTATTCTCATCCCAACTAATTCAGCTGTAGCATCTTTAATTTTAACTATTCTCTACCCTTTCTAACATCTTGCTAACCCTCTGCAGCCTGCACCCCTCCTGTCCAACTAAACTTACTCTGCAGCTCTGCACAGATTGACTTTAACATTGCTTTTCCTCTTACTCAACTCTATCCCATCAATTTCCATATAATAGTCATCAAGACTCGGCATGCTGCGATGCAGTACTGCTTGCTTTATATTTCCACAACTGACTTATGTTTTAATTGTATGTCCTCTACACCTTATTACACCTTCTCAAGCTTTTTCAAAGTAAAACTTTTCATCTATTGCCTCAGTCTGCCTCCTACATTTTTTATGACCATCTTTGCCTTTATTTCTGCTTCCTGATTTGTACCCCAAGTTTTATTTTCTCCTCAGCTTCCTAATGCAGATGTAATCCCAGCCCATTACACCACTTTCCTTGAAGTGAACTTATGTTTTAATTGTATGTCCTCTACACCTTATTACACCTTCTCAAGCTTTTTCAAAGTAAAACCTTTCATCTATTGCCTCAGTCTGCCTCCTACATTTTTTATGACCATCTTTGCCTTTATTTCTGCTTCCTGATTTGTACCCCGAGTTTTATTTTCTCCTCAGCTTCCTAATGCAGATGTAATCCCAGCCCATTACACTACTTTCCTTGAAGTGAACTGAGTTCTTACCCAATATACACATCTAGCATACCTCTCAACCCCTTAGACTAAGAAATCTGGACAAAGCCATAAATAAAAGTGGGACAAAGGCCCAAAAATAGGGGCAAATTTTAAATATTGCTCTAACAAACTTAGAAAGTTGATAGAATAACAGATTTTGCATTAGCATGAATTTTCTGAAGGGTATGAAGTCTGGAACTGAAATGTCTGTCGTTATTTTCTAACTTCAGTCTTTAATTATTTGCCACTATTTTGCCAGAAAACCACAATTTTATAAAAAAACGGACCAAAAACATGAAGAAAAAACCTGGACATTCTGTGAAAATCTGTACAATTGAGAGGTATGAGGTCCCCTAATGCAGCCGCCTTCTACACCTCTACTCTCAGTCTTAGCTCTTCCTAGAACACTTACATATTCTGTACAGTATTAACTATAATGAACTGTAACTGCATAATTGTAAACAAATATTGTTCACGTAACCACCACATCATTAGAAAAACTAATGGGAATTCACTTGCTAGAGTTTTACCATTAACAGAAACCACAAAAAGGTTTATCTATTACATGCTACAGCTAGCCTTACTATTACCCCTAACACTCATCACCATCTGCTTTGCTATATAATACTGTCAGCACACAAACCAACATACAAACTAATAATAACAGTACAATTTACCACCAAATGTATAATCTCTCATATATGTACCTGATAAAGCTAAAATGCCTGCAACCCAAACAATTCCAAATAATATTGTTATCAAACTCAAACCAAAAATTGCCCTAAACCAGAAATAAATTTTAACACCTCTGCTTGAAAAAACCTGTCCAGTGGAGATATCCATCCCAACCCTGGCCCTTCCACTAGTAAACTAGCAAGTACCAGCAACTTCTGCTCCCCAGCCTCTATTAAACAACTTAGTCAGCCTTAAGATTTCCATTACAAATGTTTGTAGTGCATACAATAAAGTCATTGAACTATACTCCCCCAAATACACTAGCAATCACAAAAAACAAACTAAAACCTCAAGTAAAAGATGAAGAGATCATCTCATCAAGTTTTAACACAATCCAAACTCAATGGAAATCCAAATGAGCAAATGGAGTGGATATTATACATTCTGCCAAACTAGAATTCACATGAAGCAATTGAAAAATTCCTGATTTTGGAAAACCTCAGCAAAGCTAGAACTTCCACTGAGTGACCTCCCAAACCTCGTGTATCAGAGGCACATGGGATATATGCAAATGATCTTTATGAACATCAGGTGTTTCAGCTAATTGGCTATTCTTAGTTTGTTGTTTGGGATTTTCAGTGACCTTCTCACTCATTGTTTTAGTTTGTTGTTTGGGATATTTTTGCAGTGACCCTAATAATAATGGACATCAGCTGGGTATAACAGCCCTGTGTTTCTTATGCTTAGTCACACACTCTGCTTTTGCTGTGCTGATGAGGTCATAACAAGGCCGAAATATGCATCTCCACAGCTGGTGGGGTTTGGCTTTATTGGCCTGAAATTGTCCATTAAAACAATGAAACAAGTCATGGGGATTTAGAATAGCCAATTAGCTGAAACACCTGATGTTCATAAGGATCCCATGTGCCTCTGATACAAGAGGTTTGGGAGGTCACTCAGTGGAAGTTCTAACTTTGCTGGAGTTTTCATTTTGATTTTACTTATTGGTTTTTCAGTGACCTTTTTACTCATTGTTTTGATTTTGGAAAACCTGAACATTTTATAGCCTTTCTTAAGATAAACTGTCATAAAAGTCAGTGTCCAAAAGCACTCTCAGCAGTAACAGTTCTATAGCTGAAGATATTGTATCCTTAGAAATAAAACTATAAACAAGGATTTTTTTATACTAGGAGACCTAAACATAAAGTGCTCAAAAGAAAACTCCAAAACTCCCTGCCAGACCTCAACATAATTGGCTTAATTCAACATACCAACATTCTAACTTAGAATCAACAATCTCTCCAGGAAAAAGTGCCCTACACTGGGTATTAAGAATGACCCTAACAAAACAAGACAAGCAGGTATGTCCTCTATCCAGTGTGACATCATCATCCTACTAACAACCATGGGGGCAAAAAGAGAATTAAAAAAAACAGATATTGCAGTTTGATTATAAAATGTCACCAAATCCAACAAATGAACTTTCACATCACTTCCTAAGCAATGTAATTGCCCTCCCCCCCACAATTCTACCCATAAAGTGGTCATTTCCAACTTCAATGAACTCTTTCTGTAGTTACCATGCAAAAATTAAATGAAATCAGCTTATGTCAAGAAGATACAAAAAGCCTTGTCAAAGTGTCAAATAGAGAAAACAAATGTTGGACTCCAACATTTGTAGTACCCATGAAACCAACTTAAGATGCAAGTTAACTTAAGACAAGGTAGATTATTACATAAAATTACTGCACTTCCAAAGCAGCAAAAAAAAAAAAAACTTTTGGAGTTCTATACGCAGTCTTCTCACCAATCTCCTTCCTTCAAAATCTAACTATAGCACTGCCTCCAAATTCAGCAGTCATTTTAAAACATAGCTACCTTCTTACTGGAACTACAAGCAGTAATGAACGTATGCATAATCTGAAAAACATTAATGACACAAACAACTTTTCTCCTAAGCCCGAATATACAAGCACAGTCATAAAGTTACCATTAAAACTAAAACTAACCACATTTGCAGTAGGCAGCCTAGAGGCAAAACATCTCAAAACTGCTGCTTAAGTTGTAAAATGCCCTGTATTCATTACAGTGAACTGATAGTTTCATAGGTTCATACTAGGCTATCTGCCCTAGGGCATTTATAAGCCTAGCCAGAGTGTGTTTGGCTTTCGCCACCCATTTTAAATTAATTTTGCTATGCCTTTTTTTGAGGTTAGTATACTGTGCCTCTGTCTAACAGTGACACAGAAGTGATAGCCGGGGTAAACCTACGATCTCCCATCCACTCATCAAGATTCCTCTTGAAGAGAGTCAATGTGGGACTCTGCCTAACCTGGACTTGGATTTTATTCCAGAGTGAAGGGAGCCTCTGGGTTATGAATCTGTCCCTCCAGCATGTCCTATTTATTTCAGTGCTGAGGTTCAAGTCTCTCGAGCGAGTAGCTCGATGGGATTTGGATTTTCTGAGGTGCAGCATGTCCATTAATTCCGGGTTGGACATGGCTTTATACGTCAGGCACAGATCGCCTCTGAGCAGGCGGTATGCCACTGAGTAGAGCTAGAGTTTCTTTAACCGGGCAGCATATGGCATCTGTTTGAGCCCTTTGATCCTCTTGGTGAGGTACTTTTGGGGTCTTTCCAGTTGCTGCAGGTGTCTGGTAAGGTACATCCCAAAAGGGGCATTGTACTCAATTATGGGCCTGATGAGGGATGAGTAAAGAGGTACGTTGACCTCCCCTGATCTAGATGTGAATCCCTTCATGATTAGGTGGGCTATATAAAATGTTTTTCTAACCACTTTAGCCACGTGGTTGTCAAATGAGAGATTGCTATCAACTTGGGTCCCCAGGTCCCTAATGACTTCTTTTGTACTTAATGGATTACCACCTATGTGGTAATTTGTGGGCACTTTGTTTTTGCCAAAGGGGATGACTATACACTTTTTGGTGTTTAGCTTGAGGCCATGGCTCTGGCACCAGTTGTCTGTTTCTATGAGGCCCTTTTGGAGGATGCTTGTGTCAGCTGGAGAGTCGATTATGGTGCCCAGTTTGCAGTCATCTGCGAACTTGGTCAGCCACAGTCCTTCCGTGTTGGCCTGTACCGCCAAGAAATATATACCGAACAAGAGAGGTCCCAGGACTGAGCCTTGTGGGATGCCACTTGTAACTGGTTTGGAGTCTGACATGGCTCCAGCAATTCTAACCATGTGGGTTCTGTCCTTGAGCCAGTTTGCAACCCATCTAGTGACATAGGGGTTTATATTTAAGCTGGTGAGCTTATCTATAATGCCCGAGTGTGGTATTGTATCGAAGGCTTTTGCGAGGTCCAGGTAGGCTGTGTGGACCACCTTCCCTTGTCAATGGCCTTGGTGACTGTTTCAAAGAAATTGACCAGGTTTAAGAGGCAGGATCTGCCCTTAACAAAGCCAAACTGGGTAGGATCCAGTGACTGTAGGTCCCCAATATCTTTATTTATGAGGTCCATGATGATCCTTTCCATAGCTTTGCAGACCAAGCTAGTCAGGCTTATGGGGCGATAGTTTCCAGGATCCGTTGAGGCACCACCTTTGTGGAGAGGGACCACTGTTTCTGTACGCCACTCTTTGGGTACATGTCCTGTAGTAAGGCTAAGATTGAACAGTAGTTTTATGTTTGGGTTTAGCTCTTCTTGGAGTTCATGTAGGACGCAGCCCGGGACACCATCTGGTCCCATTGATGCTGTGTTTTTTGCTTTGGAGAGGGCGGCTCTTACCTGAGCATCTGAGATGTCAGGGGGACAGCACTCTGTTGGGATAGATATTTGCCCTTTGGTGGGGAGAGGGGGGAGAAGTTTGCACTGAACCTGTCAGCTAGAATGTTGGCAATGTCTGTGAGCTCGGTGTAATTTTTGTCATTTTGGACTAATTCTGAGAATATTTGGGAATTCCCACCCAGGATCCTAACATAACTAAAGAAAGCCTTGTGATTATCCTTAGTGTCCTGTGCAATTTTTCTCTCAAGCTGGCCTTAGACGATTTTATGAGTGCCCGTAGTTTTTGCTAATACTGATCAGAGATGCCTTCCCTTGTTGGGATTTTGCTCTATCATGTAGTAGCTTCCTCCTTCTATTGTATAGTTTGTTTATGGCTGGGGTCCACCAGACAGGACGCCTGCCTTTGGAGGATTGGGTCTTGGTTTTATTTGGGATTGCATGATCCATGCATTCCTGAAGGTGTTCATAGAATGCGTTTATAAAGGATTCTGCAGTCTGGACCGTATTTTCCACAGGCCCGGGGGCTTTGAAGGATTTCGCCTCGGTTTTGAGGTGTGTGAAATTTGCTTAAGAGAAGTTTTTCACTGTGGTTTTCTGGGCAGGGGGTGGGGTCGGGATGTGAATATCCAGTGAGATTAGTTTATGGTCTGATCTTACCAGTGAGGGATACACTTCTGGTCTGGAGCATAGTGTCCCCATGTTGGTGATGATCAGGTCCAGTATGTTTTCCCCTCTTGTGGGAGTGGTAACAAGTTGTTCCATAGCATTTGAGTTTACAAATTCTAGGAACCTTTGGGCTAGGGTGTTGGAGCTAGAGTAATGCTCCCAGTCTATGTTTGGGTAGTTGAAGTCGCCCAATATAATGGTGTTTGGAGAGATCTTCATATTTTCCAGTATTCTCAGGAAGGCCAAGTGGGGTTCCTGTGTTTGGGAGGGTGGTCTGTAGCAGGCTATAAATTGGAAGGCAGTTTTACCCACAGTTAGTTGCACATGGATAGTCTCTGATGCTTCGTGCTGTGCCACCAACCTGGAGGTGTGGGTATCTTTGACGAATATTGATACTCCCCCTCCTTTTGTGGTTCAGTCCAACTTTTGGGGCCGAAAAGCATGGTATGAGGTATAACCTGGTAGTGCTGGGGTGCTCTCGGGAGCCTTGAACCAGGTTTCTGTTACTGCACAGATATCGATGTTCTCCAAGGAGAGTTTCGAGTGCGTGCATCTCGAGGTTTAGACTTCTGGCGTTGAGTAGCATTACTCTTAGTTTCTTATCCCTTGTGATACCTATGGAGGTGGGTTTGTCTTTTGAGCTTTGCCTAAAAAAGGCACTATGGGGGTAGCAAGAGCCTTTGCCAATATCCGAAAGCCCAGGGGTGACAGGTGCAAGCTGTCCCTAGCGAAGCATCGTGGCTTGTCGAGCATGTCATCCCAGGCTGACAGGCATTGGACCCCCTTTGAATGACACCAACACTTAAGCCAATTGTTGAAATTGATCATCTTGTCTTTATATTGTGGCATCATTCTTGGTGAGGGTAAGATGCTACTCAAGGTCAGGGTCATACCGGCCTGGTCTACATGCTCAGAGAGCTCCTCTATGTCTCTTTTCATGTAGTCCAGGGAGGTACGTCTCAGGTCATTCACACCAGCATGGACAATGACCGAGTCATATTTGTACTTGCCTTGGAGTGACCTGAGTACTTGTGTTATGTGGCGGATCCTAGCGCCCAACAGGCAGCTCACCGTGACCTTCTCCTTGTTCAGCCTGGTGAGCGGGACGTCAGTGTGCCTGACGGTAGTCACCTATTACAAGTGTATCAGGTGTGCTGTTTAGCCTTAAGGGCTGTGACTGTTCGGCACACTGGCTTTGTGAGCTATGTGTTGCACGGTTTTGTTTTGGGGTAGCGGTTGCTTGGGTGTCTGCTTTGGAAGTCTCTGCTGCTTAGGCAGATTTTTATTTAGAGCCTCCGAGTATGTTTTTGTGTGTTTATGTGTTTGGTTTGTTGTCGTGGTAGGTCTATGTGAGACTGGAATTGTAGTGAGTGTGGTTTCCTTCTCCTCCTGACTGGTTACGCCAGTACTGAGTTGAGAGAGCTTAGCCTCCAGTTTGGCTATATGGTTGCATCTCTCACATGTGTTGGAATTTGTTGGGAGGAGGAGAGGGTTGTCTGTGTACATGAGGCAGTTGTAACATTGCCTCAAGATTCCCAGATTCACCAGCTGGACCAGAGAGGAGATTGACAACTGACCTTTGGACATGCTAGAATAGTATCGGGAATTCCTTTATAATTGAAAAAAGGGCCATTGGGGAACAAGGTACTCAAGGGAGTTTGTGAGGGTGTAGTGCTTTTAATTTTTCAGAGCTGACTTATATAATTGCTTTAGTGAGCAAGTGCCAGGTAACTTAAATGCAATGTGTTACAGGTAACTTAAATGCAAAAAACGACAAACAGTAACTTTCTTTCAAGTGAAACAAGGAAATAAGTACAGTAAGCAATGCAGATATCACTAGGGATCTACAGAAGTGCTAAAAGGCCGCGTTTTAGGTGGAATTAGCGTTTCAGGGAAATAAACAAACAACAAGCATACAAATAAAGCTAGATTCAGCAGGCCTGGATCTAGTCTATGCTACAGCAAACAAGGTGTACCAATTTCAGTAAGAAACAGTTAGAATATGCAGGCACTATAAGCTTCTAACCAGAAATTCCCTGCTCAGAAGGGCAGAGTCCAGCCTCTCCTCCCACAAGAGTGCAGACCGCAATCCTTCTTAACGTAAAATAACTGGCCTGAAGCCCAAGTGCTTAAACCAGAACTAATACACTTTTAGAATAACAGACACTGAGCTCTCAATCAGCAGTTCCCAACTTAGAAGGATGTAAGCTACCTGTCCTGCCACCACAGTGCAGACCACAAACCTTCCTAATGTAAAACAACTGGTCTGAAACCCAAGTGCTTAATCCAAAAGACTTAGAAATGATAGCTACACTTTAATCAAGTTACTACCAGCAGTAATAAATACAACTGAATACTTTAAAGAATGCCTGGATTAGTGCTCAAGTTATACAAACAAAGCTAGATTCAGCAGGCCTGGATCTAGTCTATGCTACAGCAAACGAGGTGTACCAATTTCAGTAAGAAGCAGTTCAAATATGCAGGCACTATAAGCTTTAACCAGAAATTCCCAGCTCAGAAGGACAGAGTCCAGCCTCTCCTCCCACAAGAGTGCAGAACACGAACCCTCTTAATGTAAAATAACTGGCCTCAAGCCCAAGTGCTTAAACCAGAATTAATACACTTTTAGAATAACAGACACTGAGCCCTCAATCAGCAGTTACACTGAGCCCTCAATCAGCAGTTCCCAACTTAGAAGGATGTAAGCTACCTGATCTATACAAGAATTCTATGCTCCCACCTTGTAGAACTAATCGTATATCATCCTACTACACAGTGATGGCCCTTTCCTTGACCTGTCCAGCTTCAGACAAATAGCCATGCTACCGCCAAATTCCAACTGCATACAAAAAAAGATCTTCCTTTAGCTACTGCATAATAATCTATTCTCTCCAATCTAAAATGGCCATTTCATAGAAACACAAATGTCCCACTATTCTTGAACACTGTATATCAAAGTATGATGCAAAGATAAAATAGTAACCTTACTTTTCAAACCTTCTCTTTGACCTGTTAATATACCTGAATTATAACACTAGCACTATGAAATGGCACAATGGTTGTCTTAGCCAGAGAAGTCAAGTGAGTATGATACAGTAGGTGCATCACAAGGATCAGTATTAGGCCCACTGTTATTCTAAATCTTCATAAATAAAATGGACTGAACCCCAAAACATGTCTCCAATATGCAGGTGACTCCACATAAATATGCTGTATCCCCAATTCCTCCCAACTACAAAACATTACTCAAGAATCCTTCTTCACTTAAAACATGGGTAGCACAATGACAGCTACTTCCAGATAAAAAATATTAAACTTATTTACATCTTAACTGTGTCTAGATGACACTGATAAAATAAACATCACATCTTCAAACAATACTAAAATAGAGCTAGTACCACAAACTAGGTTCCTCTGTATTGTAATAGATCAAAAACGTAAAATCTGATCATCAAGTCCACAGTGTGTCTGTGTGTCTTTCGGCTTTTCCCGGTTAGGAGTCGCCACAGCGGAACTCCAGTCCACTAATGCCTGGTAGTTGATTTTTACATGACAAGTTACCAGCCCTGACGCACAACCTTCAACGAAGGTATGCCCATTCACGCATGTCTCCACGCAGAAGACGCTCTAGCTGAGAATTGAACCGGACAGCATCTTACTGTGAGGCGGCAATGCTACCGCAGCACCACCAAGTCCCCAGTGCAATACAAAAATAACCACAAACCAAGGTAGAAAACAATTCTACCTTCCCCACCATGGTTACATAACTACAGTATGCACCATCTTACCGCCTAGCATTCTCTACAGATCCACCATCCTCACAAACCTTCCTCCTGTCCAACTAACAAATCTCTAACAGTGCTATAATAAGAAAGTAAAAATTTCAACCGATCATACCAACAAACCCATCACTGCGTAGCACCTGACCAACTTGACTGGCTAGAACTTCAAACACCCTGACTTACCCCCATATACATACATTCTGAAGCATCCACAACCAGCCTTCTTAATGCCCATCACCTATTACAACTGTACTTACAGCTGAGATATTAATGGTCCAGTAGTCAATATCTTATCCCTATTACAAAAAAATCATGCAGTTCTCACTGAGCCTCACTATATTTAATCAATGTAGGTAAACTCTCAAATTCTACCTCAGTCTATACAAATCAGGCATGTCTGAACAATTACAAAACTGCTTGCAGTGACGTTTAAAGGCAAAATGGATATGGATGTGCTCTTCACCTCCTGCATAACATTTACCTCAATATTATACTCCTATTGCACCCCAACCGTCTAGTTTTCATTATTAAGATACCTCTGTAGCTAGCACTAGTAACCTTCAGACTGTAAAGAAAAGAGAACAGTAAGCCAAATTTGTGGGCCAAAAACTACTAAAGAGTTGTTCAGAATTAAAGCTGTATTAATCACTGTGATTTACGGATAAAAGCTTTCAATTTGCTGTGTATGATTCCTCGAGAAGGCATTATTTATGTGTGGTTGCTTTTGGTTTTAACTTTCAGATTGTAATTATTCCATTCTGTTTTTCATCTTTTCTTTACAGTTTTCTTCTCACAGCCTGTTCTGCTGCCCCTACATCCTGTTACTGACTTCTACTGTTTCTTTTCAAGCAGTGCCCTCAGCTATATACAGCTTCCCCTTCTCCCCAAAAATTCCCTACCCTCCCCAGGTACAGTGCACTACTCTTCCACCAAACAACTCTGAGAATTGGTACACTAATCTACTCCTGAGATCTCCTATCTGCAAATTTCCAAAAGAAACGTGTATCAGCGTAGCTGCACAGCCTCAGACTGAGATGTCCCTAATTAGTGTATGCTACTTAACATTCTCAATAAAAGAGATAAGAGATATGCAAATAATTAATGTCTGACTCATGCTGTGACCATCTTCTAACAGCAAATTCTGCTGTTCATTTGATGGCACACCTTGTGTAGCATACAGTTATGTACAAATTAGGTACATCCATTCTCATAATTTTCCTCCCATGTAGGGGAATCTTCATATATCACAAACAGCAAAAAGATTCGCAGGAATCACCAAATAAGGGCTCGCACCAAGAAATTATAATGTATTTATTGAATCCACAGCGAGAGTTACAGCCAAAATTAACACTTCCAAGCTGATACGTTTTCGATCAAAATCTTCTTCAGACACAAACAGCGTTATAAAATAACCATAATATATGCCCTATTATTTAATTGAAAAATTGCCTGTCCAATAAAATTCTTGCTTAAAAAACTCATAGTTAACATTCCGTGGAAAAAACCCAAGGGACACATTACATTGTTTTAAAATATATAAAGCACAATTGTCTCTAATTATTTTTAGTATTTAAATAATTGTTGTCAAAAATTTATTAAAAACCACTAACAATAATGTAATCCTTGACAAAATTCTCTAAAAGAAATATATATATATATATAAAATGTATAATATATAATGAATAGTATAATAGTAATACTGCCATCTGGTGGTTTGCTTATAAAATACATCTAAAAAAAATCAAAGTTTTGCTGATCTTAATCTCACTACAGGCTTAATAGACAAAAAACCATTTAGACCAGGGGGTTTTGTAGATTCCAAAATAATCTGCCAAAACAACTCCCTGTATTCCAACTTCACCTCCCACATACCTCCTCTTATGTCCTTGGGGACAGTTTCCAAAACAAAAAAAGGCAAATTTTGCCTGAGGACAAACACAAGTGTGCCAATACAGTGCATTGTTGTTATGCTGTTTTCTAACATCATATAGATGTTCATAAATGTGACACTTTAATTTTCTCTCAGTTTTCCCCACATAGAAGGAGGTACATTGATTGCAGACAGCAATGTACACAATCCCAAAGGAATTACAATTTGAAAAACTATTACTAACAATATGTCTATTCCTTGCAGAAATAAAAACATTATCTTTGTTAATAATGTTTGAACATTGTGAACAGAAACCACATTTGTAGGTTCCATACCTACGAGACCCGTTACTCTTAAAACTGGATGTACCAAACTCAAAATGTTGTTTAAAATTTAAGTCCTTACGATAAATAAATTTTAATGGCTGTTGTTTATTTAACCCCAGGTCGGAAATTTGAACAAACCTTTCCCATTCTCTACTGATAACATCTTTAATCACCCCAAATCACTTGAATAATCTAAAATATATGCATGATCCTAATTATAAGGCGTATTGTTTACTGCACTGGTTGTTGTTATGGGAAGTGCATCCTGCCCCAATATTGGATCAAACCTATCTTTCCTACCCCAGATAACCACATATAAAACTTCATCCAGTAGTGGTTTTGGATATGCTCTCTCACTAAACATGTTGAGCACTTTGTCACATTCCAATAAAAATTCATCATCATGGGAGGTCATTCTGCTGACCCTTATCAATTGTCCCTTAACTAAATTCTTCTTCTGAAAATAAAGCTGTTCACTATAAAAGTGTAAATAAGAATTAGAAAAAGTTTTTTTATGGTGTATCTTAGAAGCAAAACTTGAATTGTCCTTACTAAGAGAAATATCTAAATATATCAACTGATTTTGATTAAAATCATAAGTAAAATCTAAAAAATTATTTGTCCCTTTAAGATAATTCAAAAATTCAAAGAATCTGTCTTGGGTATCGGTCCAAAAAATACAAATATCATCTAAAAACCTTTTGTATAAGGACCAACAACCAGAAAAGGGGCTATGAATCACATACAATTTCTCCCACCAATTTAAAACTATATTGGCATATGTGGGGCACATTTAGCCCCCATGGCAACTCCTTTGTTTTGCTTAAAAAACTCACCTTGAAAAAACATATAGTTATTTTTCAGGATCACCTCCATAAACAATAGGCAATTCCTAAAATCATCATGGGAAAGCAACCCACTATCCCTCATACTCTCTTCCAACCACTAAAGCCCTATATCGTGAGGAATAGAACCAAACAAGTCAACTACATCCAGTGTAACAAAAACAAGATTGGAAGAAAACAAATGTGGTTTAACAGATCTCAGGAAATTCCATGAGTCCCTAAGGACTGTTTCACTAGAATATGAAAGCTGCTTAAGTTTATCATCCACAAATTTTGCTAATGGGGTAGTGACAGACCCCTCAGAGGAAACAATAACCCTTAGGGGGGGATCCTGACTATCCTTATGTACTTTTGGTATCTCAAAAACAGAAGGGACCCTTGGTTGTTTATTAAATAAAAAGTTAAATTGCTCGTTGTTAATAGAACCTTCTAAAAATAAATCATTCAGCATTAAATTAATTTTGCTGTTAGCAATATTAACTTCATTTATAGAAGCCCTAGAATATTTCGAAGTATCTTGAAGCAAAGCATTCATCTTAGATTCATATAAGATACTATTCATAAGGACTGTCCCACCCCCTTTGTCCGGTTGCATCACTCTTATAGTTCTATCATTTTTTTAATTCATCTAATAATTTCTTTTCTTTATTGGAAAGATTTGGATGTACATAATGATTTTTCACAGCTCTTCTAATTTCTGTTTCCAGTAAACTTTCCATATTTTTCAATTGGGGATGTAAAGGAGGATTTATAGTGCTCTTTTTCTTTAATGTAACTGAATGTGAGGGACCACTATCAACATCCTGAAATAATAAAGATAGATTCTGTTTTCTCAAAAACAACTTTAAATCTGTAATAGATCTCGGTATACTTGCTTTCCTTGTTGGAATATATTTAAAGCTCTTTGAAAATAACTGAAAATGATCACTTTGAACTTCCACTTTACTATAATTAAAAATGTTATAGTTGCTATACTCAAGAATATTACTCTGGTGATCTGTCTGGAAATCCGAGGTAACCGACCCTATCTCCTGTGATAGTCGTGGTGATAGTATGCTTTGTACTGCACCGGATTCTGTTTGCGAATCCGGTCGGACCGGCGAACCGGAATAGGATATTCTAAAGGGAATCCCATGTCCCCATCGTTTGTTCACTCGTGTCTGACATCCTCAGTTCCATTATCATGACTCTCAGACCCCTCACTGACTATACCAACTTTGTATTCTTTAAAAAATGAATGAAACAATTTAGGTTTAGGATATGCTTTACCCTCTTTATATTCTTTCAGATCCTTCTCAAGTTTCGCTTGTTTCCTCTTCATATTGGAAATACATTCCAATTCTACTCGTGAAAAAATATCCAAATACAACTTTTTCTCATAGTCCACCTGGAAAAGAAGATAATTTACAATAGTGTTGTTAATGCGTTCCATTTCCACCAGAATGGCTGCCCTAACCCTTTCATTTTCCTTAAAAATGGCCCTGACAACGTCAAGACCACAATTGTCAAATATTTTCAACAACTCCAAGTTAAACTCGGAGCCTTCCTCAACACTGTTCGGAAATTTACAAATGCGTAAACCCTTAGGAATCACTCATTTGTCTAAATATTCTTTAAGAAAAATACAATCACAACCCAAACGTTTGAATTTATCCATATAAAAATACAAATCGTCCAAACTCTCCCTATAAGTTTTAACTACATTATTATTCCCACGTAAAGCATTAGAAGAATAATTTAAAGGGTAAGTCTTGTCAATAAAAGTATTAAAGTCAAAACAGGTAGATTTGGTGGAAAAGTCACCTTGATTAGATGGATGGAAATTGCCACGTGTATCAATTAAATCTCCTGGTTCTGCGTCGCATGTCGCTATAAAATTAGAGCGAAAAAGCTTCGGAACATCTGAGACTCCTTCTTCAATTACATCCACATGTCCTCCAAAATGCTCTGAAGTTAGGTTAGTAGAAAATATTCCCGTTTTGGGTTTGTTTGAATTGGTTCTGTCTTGTTGAGAACCTAAAGTAGCCCGGAAGCTAAAGACACAATAGATTGATAGGCTGGGGTCAGTAATTCAACCAATTGAGACAGTTGACCATTGACCTTCCGTAATTCCCCTCTCTCGTCATTGTGTATATCAAGTTCTATTGCTGCCGCACCTGGAGTTTCCGCCATCTACAACCAAGACCAAAACCACTAAAAGGAGATGATTGCGAACCAAACAAAAACCACAAACAGCAAAAAGATTTGCAGGAATCACCAAATTGCCATGGGGGCCAAATCTGCCCCCCCCCCACACACACATATGCCAATATAGTTTTAAACTGGTGGGAGAAATTTTATGTGATTCATAGCCCCTTTTCTGGTTGTTGGTCCTTATACAAAAGGTTTTTAGATGATATTTGTATTTTTTGGACCGATACCCAAGACAAATTCTTTGAATTTTTGAATTATCTTAAAGGGACAACTAATTTTTTTAGATTTTACTTATGATTTTAATCAAAATCAGTTGATATATTTAGATATTTCTCTTAGTAAGGACAATTCAAGTTTTGCTTCTAAGATACACTGTAAAAACACTTTTTCTAATTCTTATTTACACTTTTATAGTGGACATCCTTATTTTTAGAAGAAGAATTTAGTTAAGGGATAATTGGTAAGGGTCAGCAGAATGACCTCCCATGATGATGAATTTTTATTGGAATGTGACAAAGTGCTCAACATGTTTAGTGAGAGAGCATATCCGAAACCACTACTGGATGAAGTTTTGGATGTGGTTATTCGGGGTAGGAAAAATAGGTTTGCTCCAATATTGGGGCAGGATGCACCTCCCATAACAACAACCAGTGCAGTAAACAATATGCCTTATAATTGGGATCATGCATATATTTTAGATTATTCAGGTGATTCGGGGGTGATTAAAGATGTTATCAGTAGAGAATGGGAAAGGTTTGTTCAAATTTCCGACCTGGGGTTAAATAAACAACAGCCATTAAAATTTATTTATCGTAAGGACTTAAATTTTAAACAACTTTTTGAGTTTGGTACATCCAGTTTTAAGAGTAATGTGTCTCGTAGGTATGGAACCTACAAATGTGGTTTCTGTTCACAATGTTCAAACATTATTAACAAAGATAATGTTTTTATTTCTGCAAGGAATAGACATATTGTTAGTAATAGTTTTTCAAATTGTAATTCCTTTGGGGTTGTGTACATTGCTGTCTGCAATCAATGTACCTCCTTCTATGTGGGGAAAACTGAGAGAAAATTAAAGTGTCGCATTTATGAACATCTATATGATGTTAGAAAACAGCATAACAACAACGCACTGTATAGGCACACTTGTGTTTGTCCTCAGGCAAAATTTGTCTTTTTTGTTTTGGAAACTGTCCCCAAGGACATAAGAGGAGGTATGTGGGAGGCGAAGTTGGAATACAGGGAGTTGTTTTGGCAGATTATTTTGGAATCTAGAAAATCCCCTGGTCTAAATGATTTTTGTCTATTAAGCCTGTATTGAGATTAAGATCAGCAAAACTTTGATTTTTGTAGCTGTATTTTATAAGCAAACCACCAGATGGCAGTATTACTATTATACTATTCATTATATATTATACATTATATATATATTTCTTTTAGAGAATTTTGTCAAGGATTACATTATTGTTAGTGGTTTTTAATAAATTTTTGACAACAATTATTTAAATACTAAAAATAATTAGAGACAACTGTGCTTTATATATTTTAAAACAATGTAATGTGTCCCTTGGGTTTTCTCCACGGAATGTTAACTGTGAGTTTTTTAAGCAAGAATTTTACTGGACAGGCAATTTTTCAATTAAATAATAGGGTATATATTATGGTTGTTTTATAACGCTGTTTGTATCTGAAGAAGATTTTGATCAAAAACGTATCAGCTTGGAAGTGTTAATTTTGGCTGTGACTCTCGCTGTGAATTCAATAAATACATTATAATTTCTTGGTGCGAGCCCTTATTTGGTGATTCCTGCAAATCTTTTTGCTGTTTGTGGTTTTTGTTTGATTCACAATCATCTCCTTTTAGTGGTTTTGAATCTTCATATATCTTACTGTTTATATTACACCAGTTTATGACTATGTATACCTTTTTATACCAAACATATCAATTCACAGCTGTTTTTCATGCCTTCTGTGTGGAGCTTTGCTCTTTGGGCTTCAGCTGAAAAGGAGCAATGCCCAGTTGGACTATCCCAATAAAAAAGATGAATAACAAATGAATACTCTTATTCTCTGACTCTAGCAATAGTGATTCCTTCCTTCCATGTAAATAACATACATATGTTATCATATATGATATAACCTCTCTTATATAGTCTTAGCAAATGTCTGTGATACTAAATGCTTTGTAAAACATTATTCTCCACATCAGAATGTTAAATGACTGAATAACTGGTGCCGAATGTATGAAATGGGATGTAACATAGAACTGGATTGTGTTTTATTGTATTATTCTTCTAATTCAGTGTAATAATGCATTTTTATTACCCATCCTTCACAGTGTACTTTGTGATATGAAAGAATACAGCATCCATGGGACCAGACGACATCCCAGGCTGTGTACTACATGAACTACAAAATGAACTAGCACCTCACCTAAGTGTCATGTTTATTCATAGCCTCACCTCAGGCTTCGTGCCCACTGAGTGATGCACAGCTACAGTTATCCCACTCCACAAGGGGGGATCCACCTTGGATCCCGGGAACTACTGCCCCATCAGTCTGATGAGCCTGATCTGCAAGGCCATGGAATGTATTATCATGGAACTTATAAACAAAGACACTGGCAACCTTCAGACACTGGACCCCATGCAGTTTGGGTTTGTGAAGGGCCGATCTTGTCTCCTGAACTTGATTGACTTCTACGAATCAGTCTCCAGAACCATGGACAAGGGTAAGGTGGTCCACACAGCCTATCTGGACCTCGCCAAGGCCTTCGACACCATCCCCCACTCTGGAAACATAGATAAACTTACTAAGCTGGGCATTAATCCCTACATCACTCGATGGGTTGCCAACTGGCTTACTGACAGAACCTACACTGTAAAAGTTGCCGGCTCAAAATCCAGCTCCAGACAAGTGACAAGTGGAGTACCTCAGGGTTCAGTCCGGGGACCGCTCTTGTTTGGCATCTACTTCTATGAAGTACAGGCTAACACTAACGGACTCTAGCTAACAAAGTTTGCAGATGACTACAAACTAGGAGCCATTATTGAATCCCTAAATGATGTGGATATTCGACAAAAGGGCCTTACAGAAACAGATGTTTGGTAACAGAGCCATGGGCTCAAGCTCAATGCCAAGAAATGTATAGTTATCCCCTTTGGGGAAAAAACATGTACCCATGAATTACCACATAGGTGGCAGTACACTAAACACCAAAAGTGTGATAAGAGACTTAGGGACACAGGTGGACAGTGGTCTCTCCTTCGATAACCACATTGCCACAACAGTCAGGAAATCCTTCTATGTGGCACACCTAATCACTAAGGTCTTTTCACCCAGAAAAAAGGAGATCATTGTCCCACTGTACTCATCCCTCATTAGACCCATTATAGAATACAATGCCCCGTTTGGTATGTACCTCTCAAGACATCTGCAAACACTAGAAAGGCCACAGAAATACCTCACTAAAAAAATCACAGGCCTAAAGCAGATGCCCTATGCTGACCGTCTAAAAAAACTCCACCTATACTCTGTCACATATCATCTATTCAGAGGCGATCTCTGCTTAACATACAAGGCCATGTCAAACCCAGAGCTGTTGGACATGCTACACTTAAAGAAATCCTAATCCCTCAGAGACACATGCTCCAGGGATCTAAACCTTGTCATCACAATGAACAAAACATGCTGGAGGGATAGGTGCCTGACCCAGGGACTCCCCAGACTCTGGAATAGACTGCCCATACAAGTCAAGCAGAGCGCCTCTTTGGCCTTCTTCAAAAGGAACCTTGATGATTGGATGGGAGATAGGAAATTCACCCCAGGGATCACATCAGTTGTCCTGCTAGACAGGGGTCCAGGGAAGTAAATACTGTGGGAAGAAATAGCCAGGGAATTGTTATGGCTGGGCTTGTATAGGCCCTAGGGCCGATAGCCTAGTACCAACCTATGAACCTATTTAAACACTAGTATCTAATTATAATGTCTCCACATTCTAATTATATTGTCATGTATAATGTTTGTAGTTTATATAATATATATATATATATATATATATATATATATAAAATGCTTATATTTACCAAGCAGTTGTTCATCGTGCATACAGCTGCAGTCATAACAGATGGGTTCTCCTGCCGTCAGGCGGGTCCTCGGTCGGCTGAATTCCAAAGTCTAGGTCCGGCGTCGGTTGTCGTCGCTTCTTCCCTGACATCAGTGCGACAGGGGTATAAAAGAACCATCCGACGCCATTTTCTTCGGTCTTTTTTGCCGCGCGGTGCCCGAAGTAGAAGCAGTTCGCAAGTGCCGGTCGGCCAGCTCCTGAGATTACATAAAATTTGGAACTGAAGTCTTCTTAAAAGCTAAGTACCCCGTTGGGGAAACTTTTTCTTGCCTCAGACCGATGTCAGACAAAGTTAATAATTGTATTTCTTGTGGGAAGCAAATACCACATAAGGATTTCCATTCCCTCTGTATACCTTGTTTAGGCTCAGACCACGACGTCTCGGTCTGTCGCTTTTGTGCTACATTCAACAAACGCACTATTAAGCGTCGGGCGGAGTTCGCCCAGCATTATTTTGGGAAAGCATTTAACTATACTATGTTGTCGGATACTCTGACTCCGGTTTTGTCTAAAAAACGCAAAGACAAGGACCGACACTCGAGGTCCGCGGCCTCTACCGACACCACGCCAAAGCCGACTACACGTGGTCCGGTTCTCAGTGAGGCGCCTATGCAGCCCCTGATTACCGACGACACATCTTTGGCGGTGTCTCCTGTACCCGAGGTCACAGGCTCTTCGGCCCACACCCTGACTACAGATACCGAAGCCACGCTTGGCATTGAAACACAGAATGTGGACAGGTCCACCTCCACTCAAGGTGTCTTCAGACCTTCCTCTTCTTTCTCCATCAAAGCTTTCACCAAGTCTAAAGCTACCATGCACCCTAAGAGACCAGCTACGCAGGGCCCATCTCCAGGCCCCATGCCTAAGAGACAGATGCTTAAAATGGCTGAGGATTTAATTACTCTAATCAGAGGTTCTCAGCCACCTCCGGACAAAAGACCCAGAGTGGAGGAAGATTCCCCTTCTTCTGATCAGGGCTCCATTATTTCAGAGCACTCTGATTTTCAGGAACAGTCTTACTCTCCTTTTGAAGACTCTGATGCAGAGGAATCTATTCCTTCTGTATCCCCCCCCCCTGAGGATTACTCATTTGGTGAAACTCTGCATACCTTAAGGGAACACTTCCACTGGGAAGGCCAGGATTATTCAGATTCCAAGAAAAGGCTCAGGGAATTTCTTTTGTTACCCCAGCACAGGCCTCTGGCTATACCTCCTGTCCTGGATATCCTAGATGATGTTTACTCGGAGGCCTGCCTTAACCCGGACTCTCTCCCTCCAGCTCCAGTTAAGCCTGACAGGTACTACAGGGTTCCTGACTCACACCAATTTCTATTTCTGGTGCCAAGGAAGGGCAAAGATTGGAGACCTATTTTGGATCTTTCCATCCTAAACACATTCCTACTCATACCAAAATTCAAGATGCTCACTCTACAGCAACTTCTTCCCATGCTGGGCAAGGAGTCTTGGCTGGTAACATTGGACCTCAAGGAGGCATACCTGCATGTCCCAATCAGACAAAATTGCAGAAGATACCTCAGATTTCTTGCAGGTTCAACACATTATCAATTCTCTGCATTGCCCTTTGGTTTATCTACTGCGCCCAGAGTATTCACAAAATGCCTGGCATCAGTAATTGCCTACTGCAGACTTCAAGTGATACAAATATACCCTTATTTGGAAGACTGCCTGATCCAAGCAGACAGCAAGCACATTCTTCGGAAACATCTGGCTTATGTAATAATGTTATTAAACTCTCTAGGATACACAGTCAGCAAAGAGAAATCAAGACTAATACCCTCTCGGAAGATAATTTTCCTGGGTGCCAGTTTGGACACAAACACCCAGATGGCCTACCTCACGCCAGAGAAGCAGGGGCAACTAATTCAATATTTCAGAACACTGGCAAATTGCACCAGGCTGACTGCAAGGAAAATCCTGCAGGCTCTGGGATTCATGGCATCTTGCATCTTACTAATCCCATGTGCAAAGCTGCATATGAGAAAACTACAATGGTTCCTAAAAAACATATGGTCTCAACACAGCCACAGTTTGGAAACAATGATACCACTAATTCCATGTCTGCAAAAGGAATTTCTGTGGTGGGCTCAAGCATGCCAAACAAACACAGGTCTTCCATTCAGCAGGCCTCAAGCAGATCAAGTCATCACAACAGACGCCTCGGACTACGCCTGGGGGGCGCACATGACAGACCGGTGCATTCAGGGCAAATGGACCCAAAAAGAAAAGCACCTTCACATCAATCAAAAAGAAATGCTAGCAGTGATAAATGCTATTACAGCCTTCAAGGACCTTCTACAACCAGGTCAGCTATTGATAAGAACAGACAACACCACTGTTATGTGGTACATAAACAAGCAGGGAGGAACATATTCTTATCCCCTATGTAGACTAGCCATGTCACTTTGGAACATGGCCATGGACTTACAAATGGAACTACAAGCACAGTACTTGCCAGGCAAGGAAAACACGCTGGCAGACAACCTAAGCAGGAACATGACAGATCCACACGAATGGAAGTTGCATCCAAAAGTTTTTACAGAAATAATCCAAGAATGGGGAAGGCCAGACATAGATCTCTTTGCCTCCCACAAAAATCATCAATTGACAAAATTCTGCTCAAGGATCTTCCATCCAAAGGCCTGGAGAGTGGACGCTCTCTCTTTCAGTTGGACATCAATGACAGTTTATGCCTTCCCACCTCTTCCTCTGCTGCCCAAAGTCCTATTGAAGACGAGAGCAGACAGACCAAAGATGATCCTCATTGCTCCGGACTGGCCAAGGCAACACTGGTACCCACTACTAAGGAACCTGACGCATTCCCCACCATGGACCCTGCCTCTAATCCCTCTTCTTCTGACTCAGCACAGCTTCAAAACTCTTCACAGTCAGCTGAAGACACTCAATCTAGCCGCATGGAAGATTCCTTAGCATCACAGCAGGCCCTGCTCTCCAAGGAGGTGCAGGATGTCATTTTGGAGGCCAGAAGGCCATCAACTAGAAAAGCTTACTCTGCAAAATGGAAACATTTTTGTGTTTGGAATGAGAAAAAGGGCCAGTGCCCTGGAAAACTGAATTTACCTCAAATACTACAATATTTGGCCGAGCTGCTAAGCAGTGGACTTTCGTTCTCCTCCATCAAAATCCATGCCTCAGCCATTTCTGCAGAATACAACACTGATCCACCTTTATTCACTCACCCTCTATTAAGACAGTTCCTCAGAGGGCTAAGAATTTAAGACCTCCAAGAAAACAACCAATACCTGCTTGGGATCTTAATTTCATTCTGGAAAAACTGACTTTGCCCCCTTTTGAACCAGCTGCCTCATCAGATTTACAATATTTGTCCTGGAAAACAGTTTTCCTTCTGGCTATCACTTCAGCTCGTAGAGTTTCAGAACTACAGGCTCTTATGGCTGTCCAGCCTTTCATCATCTTCCATCAGGACAGAGTTTCATTACGTACCACCACTCTCCATACTAGTAAAGGAAACCAGAACAAATACAGACCAGCAATGAGACTCCAAGGAGGTAACCGACTTGTAACAAATCACACAACGAATTGACCTAGGTTTCGTCTTTATTAGACTTCTTCAGAATACAAATGATAAGAACCACACACTTTTTATATAAAACACATGATGGTGACATCATCAAACAATCAATACAAAAGGCCAGCTTTCATAATAAAAGCAGCAGTGACAGCATAGTTAAAAATTTGCAGAAACCTAAAGTGAAGCAGCCCAATAAGCTACTGCAAATAAACACTAATCATAAAAACAATAAATTGTAAATGTACATATGTGTGAATGTTAAAAAAGTGAAAGGAATAGAATAGTCAAACTAACCCAAAATGTTCCTTAGTCTCAAAATAGGCATAATGCTAATGCAGTCATTAATGCCTGGGAACACTAAAGTATTCAATTTCAACTGCCATTTCATCTCACAGATGTCTAGGTACACTTCAAGTTTATTACCCTGATTGCCAACAAGCAATTGCTGTATAACACTAAATTTAAAAGAATGACTAGCATTAGATTCAATATGCCTATATAAGGCATTGGTCTTTTTCTTCAGTCTAATATCCGATTGATGCTCCATGATGCGGTCCCTAAACGCCCTACAGGTCTTCCCGATGTAAAAGGCCGGGCACTGCCCGCACAAGGCCACATAAACCACACACCTACTGTAACAATCAAAATGAGCCCCGGACCTAATAGTGATCCCAGCCACTTTGTATTCGGAACCAGTTGAATTAATCAAATGACATACACTACACCTGCCACACTTGAAAGTGCCCCTACTCCTGTTGGTAGCAAGTTGGGGCACATGATCCCTTTCCAATAGTTGCTTAAACGAACGACCTTTCCTAAAAACACATCTAGGTGGAACCCCCAATTGGTCACTAACCAGTTTATCTAAATTCAAAAATTTCAAGTTGCTTGTAACTATCTCAGAAATGTATTACGAATTACAAAAGGGTTTAAAGAAATTTGATTATATTACTAAAGATTCCTGGTCATTTTTGGAGAAATTAAAAGGTGTTAGGATTAGCAATGACACCATAATGATTACAGTTGACGTTGTCAATTTGTTTTCGGTTATTCCTACTATAACAGGGCTTGAATGGTTGGAACGTCAGTTGCTCAAAACAGGGTTGTATGATCAGGATAGAATTAACTTGTTTATCGGCTTGATGGAAATTGTCCTCATAAACAACTTTATTCAATTTGAGGGTTGTTACTACAAGCAAACAACTGGTGTTGCTATGGGGGCGGCTTGTGCTCCAGTATATGCCAATTATGTTATGGCATACTGGGAGCAAGAATTTTTATTTACTAGCCGATTTATGCCCCATGTTAGTTTTTATACCCGCTTCCTGGACGACTTGTTTATTGTTTGGGAAGGTGGACTTGACGACGTTAAGGCATTTATTGAGTACATTAATAATCCGGTGGAATTTTTACATTTTACCCACAATACGAGTAAAATTGAAATTGATTATTTGGATGTCCACTTGACTATTAATCCTGTTGATTTAGGTTTAATTTCCACCATTCATAGGAAGGCTACATTTTCAAACTCCTATTTGAGTTATTCTAGCTGGCACCCTGACCATCAAAAGAAAGCAATTGTTAAGGGCAAATGGTCAGGGCAGCAAGAATGACTAGTTTGGATTCTGATTTCTTCAAGGAAGTTGAATTTATCAAATTGATGTTCATTAGGCGTGGGTACCCATTAGCCTTATGTATGTGTATTGCTGAAGAGGTCATAACAAAGAGGGCAAGTGGTATTTATTGGGCATTATTACATGGTAAGTCCGATTCTGGGCCTGGATCTTTGGTTGCCAATGCTGAGGATGGTGAGAGTGTTGGCACAATTACAACTGATTTCGAGAGTGGTGTTAGGCATATATGGGGCAACGAGGGTGAACAGCTTTTTTTCATTACGACCTACTCTTTTGATGCATCTTACATTTCTGAGATAGTTACAAGCAACTGGAAATTTTTGAATTTAGATAAACTGGTTAGTGACAAATTGGGGGTTCCACCTAGATGTGTTTTTAGGAAAGGTCGTTCGTCTATGCAACTATTGGAAAGGGATCATGTGCCCCAACTTGCTACCAACAGGAGTAGGGGCACTTTCAAGTGTGGCAGGTGTAGTGTATGTCATTTGATTAATTCAACTGGTTCCGAATACAAATTGGCTGGGATCACTATTAGGTCCGGGGCTCATTTTGATTGTTACAGTAGGTGTGTGGTTTATGTGGCCTTGTGCAGGCAGTGCCCGGCCTTTTACTTTGGGAAGACCTGTAGGGCGTTTAGGGACCGCATCATGGAGCATCAATCAGATATTAGATTGAAGAAAAAGACCAATGCCTTATATAGGCATATTGAATCTAATGCTAGTCATTCTTTTAAATTTAGTGTTATACAGCAATTGCTTGTTGGCAATCAGGGTAATAAACTTGAAGTGTACCTAGACATCTGTGAGATGAAATGGCAGTTGAAATTGAATGCTTTAGTGTTCCCAGGCATTAATGACTGCATTAGCATTATGCCTATTTTGAGACTAAGGAACATTTTGGGTTAGGTTTGACTATTGTATTCCTTTCACTTTTTTAACATTCACACATACGTACATTTACAATTTATTGTTTTTATGATTAGTGTTTATTTGCAGTAGCTTACTGGGCTGCTTCACTTTAGGTTTCAGCAAATTTTTAACTATGCTGTCACTGCTGCTTTTATTATGAAAGCTGGCCTTTTGTATTGATTGTTTGATGATGTCACCATCATGTGTTTTATATAAAAAGTGTGTGGCTCTTATCATTTGTATTCTGAAGAAGTCTAATAAAGACGAAACCTAGGTCAATTCGTTGTGTGATTTGTTACAAGTTGGTTGCCTCCTTGGAATCTCATTGCTGGTCTGTATTTGTTCTGGTTTCATTACGTACCAACCCGTCCTTTATGCCTAAAGTGGTATCCAGGGTAGCTTTAAATCAGGCCATACATTTACCTACTTTTTATCCTAATCCTCAAAACAAAGGGGAGAGATTACTGCATTCCTTGGACATCCACAGACAACTGCGTTATTATTTGGACAGAACAAAGCCTTTCAGAAAATCAGAACAGCTTTTTGTGGCCTATGCGGTAGGAGCTCAAAGAAAGTCAATATCCAAACAGACAATCTCAAAATGGATAGCCCACTGCATACGCTTTTGCTATTCCTTTCATGGCAAAACTGTACCTACAGGCATTAGAACTCATTCCACCAGGGCCACAGCCACCTCTGCAGCCTTCCTCAGAGGAGTTCCTACCAAGGATATTTTAGAAGCAGCCACTTGGAGTTCTGTGCATACCTTCTCTAAGCACTACAACCTACCATTATACTCCAAGTCTAGAGCAAGCTTTGCCACTGCAGTCTTGCAGGGCATTTTGGCTCCTCCTAGCTCCACCTAGTGCCTACCACCCCTTTCTTAGCTTTGGGATTCTACCCATCTGTTATGACTGCAGCTGTATGCACGATGAACATAGTACAGTTTTGTACCTACCATAAATGTAGATGTTTGAGTGCTAATACAGCTGCAGTCCAGGATTCCCTCCCACCTTTCCCTCTAGGGGTATTCTTTTATGGAGTATTTGCTTGCAACTACTGTTTTTTGATTATATTGCATTGCATTATTACATTATTTTATGTATTGCCTTCCTTCTGGGGGCACCTGACATCTGGGGCAAGAAAGACTGAAGAAAATGGCGTCGGCTGGTTCTTTTATACCCCTGTCGCACTGACGTCAGGGAAGAAGCGACGACAACCGACGCCGGACCTAGACTTTGGAATTCGGCCAACCGAGGACCCGCCTGATGGCAGGAGAACCCATCTGTTATGACTGCAGCTGTATTAGCACTCGAACATCTACATTTATGGTAGGTACAAAACTGTACTTTTTCTCTAGGCCTATGCTGTAAATTGCTTTGTACAAGTTAACAATTCCAATCAGACAAAAAAAAATATTAAATAAAAATAAGTGAAGTATATTACAGTATTTTCAGGTGCTCTGCCTTTTTAATTAGTTTACCTATCCTATTTTTTTTCCACTGGCAGTATGTTTGTGGCATGCAATGGAACCATGTATGGTGCTGTCATGCATGCTTCTTCTCCGCCACCTAATTAGGATTCCTGCTGCAGCAGCATGCATTTTAGTGGCAGATGTCCAGCCACCAGCAGGAGTCACCCCTTAAGTCAATCAGCCAGTAGTAGGAGGCACCCCTTAAGTTAGCCAGCCACTAGTATGAGCCATGAGGGAGGCGAGTAGGAACTTGGACTCGTCCCCCAACTGGTCTTTTACCATCTTCACCACTAATCAATGTTAGGGCACCAACACCACAAACGTTAGTCTACCTCTTCTCCTTTGGGCTGGTATATGTGCTCCACAGATTAAAATGGGAAAATACTGTATTTGTAGGAAATAAATAACAAGTGTAAACCGTATGATATTTTGGCTTCTTTTTGTTTAATGAAACAAGACCAAAACTTTATATGCAAGCAAAACAGACATTTTATAGGTGGACATATGCTGAATAATTCTTGTTCTTGTAACAAATTGCTTTTTATTCTTTGTGGTGAACCAAACTACTTTTGATTATTAAACTGTTCACTACAATTTCTTAAAATGGTGAAACAATTTTAAAGATATTTGAGCTGAGACATTTACAATAAGTTTTCATAATGGGAAATGATTTAGAAAATATTTTTAGCCATTTATAAGGAATGGTGCACCTGAAGCCGCAGTGGTACAGCGGTTGCGTTGTTGCCTCACAACAAGAGGTTCTCCCGTTCGATTCTCAGCTAGTGTGCAGGGAGTGCCTTCTGTGTGGAGTCTGCATATCCTCCCCGCGGTCGAGTGGCCTCCGAAAGACATGCGTAGAATGGGCATGCCTTAGCTGAAGGCTGGGCGTCGGCTGGCAACTCGGCACCATAAAAGTCTACTGCCAATCATTAGCGGACTGGTGTTCCGCTGTGGCGACCCCTTATCGGGAAAAGCCGAAAAGACAAACAACAACAACAACATAAGGAATGGTGCACCTTTACATTAAGCAACAGTCATGTAGGCAGTTGTATGATGACCAGCTTTCATGTTTGCAACAATCTGGTAACCCCAGTGTTTTAAAGTTATTCACATTTCCTTGTCAAGAAAAAGAGGAAGAAGATGAATGTTATGCCATATTTTGACCTTTTAGAGAAAATGAGGCATATCTACATTAACTACTACACACTCAAACAGTTAAAAGCTAATAACTGGAATTCATAGGCCCAGGCACAGTATCTAACTTTTGGTTAAAAGTATTAACATCTTTATACAAAGATTTAGCCGTGAGTAAGAATTATTTAAATGTGCATCCTGAACAGACACCAACCTGGTTAATGACAGGAAAAATGATACTCCTCCTTAAGAATGAAACTGCAAGCCATCCTAAGAACTACCGACCAATAACTTGCCTTCTGACAATAAACAAACCATATACTGGAATTGATGTAGACAGAGTTTATAGTCACTTAGAAAAAAACTCAAATATGGCAATAGGAAAGAGGGTACTAGAAGAAGGTAATATGGTACAAAAGGTGGTTTGTTGCTAAATAAAACCATAACAGACTTTTAAAAGGGGGAAAAATTAAGTATGGTATGGTTAGATTACAAAAAAAAGCATTTGACAGCAAACCACATTCATGGATACAGGAATTTGTATACATGTACAAGATATACACTATATTGATCACTTACATTACCATGATCATGAAACAGTGGCAAACCACCTTGTAGATGAGCCACGACATAGGGCAAATTATTATCCTAGGGATAAAAATTCAAATGGGGATATTCCAGGGAGATTCTTTGTCACCACTGCTGTTTTGTCTTTCCCTTAGCCCATTAAGCTGTTTACTTAACAGATTAGGCCATGGTTACAATTTGGCTCCCAAACAGCAACCTTGTTTAAAAATTTCTCATTTACTTTTAGTGGATGACTTAAACTGTATAGTTCATTTAATGAAGAGTTGAAGGTATAACTACAAATGAATAAAAGTTTCTTAGATTATATAAGAAGGACATTTGGTTTTGATAAATGTGTCAAAGCAATATTTAAAACAGGAAAGCTACAGCACCAAGAAAATATCAACCTGGGACAGGAATGTGATATAAAGGAACTTGAACAGGAAGGACTTTATAAATACTTGAGAATAGAAGGATCAACAATAAAACTTGAACAAATGTGAATAAAGCTTGATAAGGAATATTTCAGAAGACTAAAACTGATACTGAAAACTGCCTTGGCATATAGGAATAAAGTCAAATCTTCCTGTTTTATCTTACAGTTTTGGGGTGATCTGCTAGCCCCCAAAAATATTGTAGTGACTGGATATGAAAACAAGAAAAATGCTTCACGCTTATCAATTAATTTATAAAAAAATCAGTATATGCCAAGGTTATATATTCCTCACTTTGAAGGAGGTATGGGCCTTCTCAAAACTGATTATATGTATCGAGCTGCAGTTGGGGAACTGCATACATATCTACTGACCTCTTCAGACCCAAGCATAGTGATCATTTTAAAACATGAGAACAAGAAGTCTAAAATGACATATTTTCTTAGCTTAGCAGAAGCATTTCAGTATGAAACAGGAATCGAAATCAAACCAGAAGCAGACAAAAACCAGACAGCAACTGATTGATTGTGCTAAAAAAAAATAAAGCATATAAGTAGAAGGATCAGATGAGAAGGTAAAATGTGTAAAATCCATAAATAGTGTAGCAAGTACAGAAATATCCTGGAACAACCTCTTGTTGATCAAAATTTGACACAGGAATAGTTAAGTAGAGATGACTTGAAACTGAACGATGAAAGGTTAATAATGGCAGCCACACTGGTTTACAAAATACATTGAAAAGGTTAGAGAAAAAGACAAATGCAGGATCTGTATAAAAAATTGGAAACAGTCACACATCTTGTTGCTGGGTGTGATATACTTAATGGCAAAAGGCCTATATACTGAAAGACATAATAATGTTGCAAGACTGTGGCATTGCGAATTGTGCAAACACAATATAGTAGCTGAGAAGTATTGGAAACATGAGCCACAAAGCATTATAGAGAATGATGAAGTCCATATCACATGGGATCACCCATTATCAACAGTTCAAAAATTGATGCAAGAAAACCAGATGTAGTAGTCCATGAAAAAATAAAGACAAAACTAGCACTGATCTTTGAAATTGTTGCATCCAGTGATTACAGTGTCTTACATGCAGAGAGACACAAGACCAGGATATGCAGGCAGAAATGAAAGTAATGTGGAAGAAAGTTACTCAGTTCCAAAAGTAATAGGAGCAATGAGTCTAATAAAAAATAATTTATAGTCGTATTTAAATATACTACCAATACATGTAACCCCGTATGAATTACAGAAGGAGGCAATTCTTGGAACATTGCAGGTACTGAGAAGAGCACTTTTTGCTAACATCAACGACTGAAACAATGCTTATTTCATGAATTCTAATCATACTCTGATGTAGGAATGGGATCCATTCTCATCGTGGTGTTAGAAATCCAAATGACTTTGGGAAATTAAACCATACAACTGTATAAATATTTTCTAATGGAACTGCTTTTGGCCTCAAAATATCCTGTTATTTTTCTTTGTTTTAAAACTATTCAAGATAAAAATGAAAGCAAGTGGCCTTTAAGCACCTCTCTCCCAATTTGCAATCCCTTAACACTGACTATGAGTGAAGTACTTTTCAGTCTGCAGAGTACATACATAGTTTTATGTTTATATTGTCTCTCTGTCTTTTTAATTTCAAAATTATATGAATTTTAGTAGTTACTACTAATCTAATTTATGTTTCTACTTCTCAGTCATAACTAGGAAACACGTTGAGACTTAGTTAACAGAATTCTACATTACAAACACTGTACCATTTATAACATTCACCCTGATATTTTAATTGGGTGTTGCTTTCCTTCCCATTAGCACACGTTTTCAGTTTTCCCCTCATAAAAAAGCTTGCATCTGATTTCTTAAAACATGCCACAATAATCCAATCCTTCTTACCAAAACATCTCATGCTAAAACTGCTGCCAGTTTCTGACCTATAGCAAACATTGATCCCATAGCCAAACAACCTGAGAGCCTTATTTTCAACCAGACATTGGAGTACTTTAACAAATATGATATGCTTTGTGCTAGGTAACACATATTCAGACCAAAATACAGCACCACAACAGTTACCTTATGTCTCACTAACCAAATCTACACCAATACAGAAAATAGCAAACTGACAGATGCCATATCTGTAGATCTTAAAAGAGCCTTCAAACCTGTTAACCATGGTATCTTTATAGGAAACTTAAACAATGGCAATTTTCCAATGAAGTCTATTTCTGCTTCATCAACCTACTCCATAATTGACAATTTTCTTTAGTACTAGCTAAACTATCAGAACCAACACTTCAGATATCCCACAAGGCTCAGTCAGTACTTGTATCCCTCCTATTCTTCCTCCTTATTAATGAACTGCCCTAGAATCTATATCAGCTAAACTATTTATAATACTCCGATGATATTGCCATCACTAGGGCAGCCAAGCTGAACTTCAGAATACACTACAACCGGATGCTGAACATCACTGGAAATTGATTACTTCCTAACAAGTTAATAGTAAACATGAAAAAACACTATCATGTTATTTGACACCAGTAAAAGTCTTACTAACATTCCACACTGCAAAAATCTATTCTTCAGGGTCTCCTTTTGCTAGTAATCACATCACAAAGGTACTTTAGGATAAAACTCGACCCAACCCTGTCTTTACTACCACAAAAGAGTCTTTACTTAACTCAATATATAAAATTTGGCTAGGCAGAGAAATGTGAGCAAGCCAAAATTTAATAAAAAACTTTAAAAACTATTAAAATAAACAGGATAAGCATTTTCATACACATAGGTACTTTTTCATATCCATAAAAAACTCTATTTAGCAATGCATTTTTGTAGCTCGATGTCAAAGTACCTATGTGTATGAAAGCGCTTATCCTGTTTATTTTAATACTTTTTAAAGTTTTTTATTAAATTTTGGCTTGCTCACATTTCTCTGCCTAGCCAGCTTTTCATTTTTTCCTCAGTATTTTGCTGGTTGCTCTTTTCTGTTTGTTTAGTATGTAAAATTTCTCACCTTCTCAAATTAGATGCCAGATGAGCTATTGCCTCAAAAGCTACTCATGTTTAGAATTTCCATCATAGTTACCTATTCTAATTGCAATATGGACTTGCTGCTAAAGACCGAAAATATAGTCCTCAGATTTTTTTCACCATTGTCCTCACACTGAACATCACCACTTTACTTACTCAAAATCAAACTGCCTTCAAGTCCATACCAGGCTATCTGTCCTCCTTAACATGCTGTCTTTTAAGTTAATCAATGACAGCTACCACTCCACCCCTCTGAAAATATGTTCCTTATTCAGATGCACATCCTAGTCTCTATGAAACTCCAGCAACACTCTTTGAGGTAGACTCCCATTCACATTAATTAAGGTTGAAAACTCATTTGTCAAACTTGCACCTACAGCCTGGAATTCATTTCCCCAAAAAATATCAATACCAAACTTAACCTTCAAAGTTTGAGAATGTAACTCATAAAACACTTTATAGACAACACACAGGGCACTTACTTTGACAAACCTGGATAAAATTTGCCCCATACATTCTGCTAACACTCCTGATGTAAACACATTTCTGAAAGCTGATGATCTTGCAAGCCCCCATCCTCTTTCTGCCACTTTGTTCTCTGCTTTACACATTACCCTCGGCCATTATATTCTTATTCTCAGCCTGTTACCTTCCCCTGTCATTGCTTCCAACTTTACTGCAGTCCCTTATATGTATATATATCTCCATGTATGCATATGCTAAAACTATTGTCATGTACTAAATGTTTATTTTATATTTCTTGCATTACTCTTTGTGTAATGCCTTAAAGGTACTGGGTTATACTTGAAAAGTGTCTTCAGACAAAATAATCAGTTAAATGTATAAACAAATAAAGATAAATAGACAGTTAAACACATATTTTCAGGTCTTCTGTGCCAAGTTCATAGTTTGTCATTGGTCAGTTATAGTCTTCCTATTACAGTCTTTATATGTTTTAGTTTTTAACATCATTTGTGGTTTCTTATGTTCAAATTACATTTTTGTTTAGTTATGGTTTGTTTAATTTCTTTCCCATTGCAATCCATGTGACGTAGATGCAGTGAGTGATGACAGATGTAGAGCTGTGTCCATCCATGCATGATGATGGATAGTCATAAACATGTAATGATGCAGGTAGGATGGTGATAAAATGTCTACCCTTCATCTTAGATACCTGCTTTTATCATATTCTTTATTAGTGTCTGTTATTACAATAGTGCATGTACACATATATAGTATGACATGTAATGCCTTAACAAAGTCTAAGCAAGCAAAAATCAGACATTCCTGCAGTGTCATTCTCATTTATTATTCGGGTTACACAAAGAAATGTAATAGGTTTTTATAAAAACAATATATTAGACTTTCAATACTTATAAAATTTCTAGATTGAACACAAGCAGAAAATAATCAGCAGATGTGCACAACAAATTTCTTCAGGATCTTCTTTTAAGAGCTTTATTTGTCATTACTTAGTACTTAGACACCGACTATCAGCATTCTGTAGTAACATATAAGTTTATAGATAAGTACTGGGATAGCAGCTCTTGTAGGTCATTTTAAGCCTAGCCAGTTTCCCTTTTGGTGAATTAACCTATGTTAGATTGGCCTTACCCATCCCATGGCCAATAATTATGTATATTACCCTTAGTGATAATAATACTGATCATGCCATAGATAATTTGAGGGGACCCATGCATGGGATAAAGCATTTAGGAGCTGTCTCTGCCCTTTAGTAGTGCAGGAATTACACCTGGGGTAAAATATCTGTTTCCCATCCACAGATCTATGTTGCTGTTTAACATGCACATGGATGAGCTTTGCTTTATGTGGATGGGGAGCCTGTTCTACTGCAGCAGTATCCTCTGCAACATAGGGTCAATGTTGAAATGTATATGCGGGTCTAATGGGATGCTAGTTGCAGCCAGTATCAAAGAGAATGAATAAGCTCTTGCAGAGCATTGTGCTGAAATATGTTGTGTGTGTCTGGTTATTAGTCTGTGTTTGTGTTTGTTTTATAACTTTATTACATTTTTCAGACAAGACCTTCATGTTGTGAATTCACCTGCCAAGGCTGTATACCACTAGCTTCCAGGCATTTCAGATGTTTTTTTTTTTTTTTTTTCTTCAGCACTGAATCCATAGGTTTCCTTAAAATAATAAGTCACCACCAGTTTAAGCCTCTGTCTTGCTCCCAAGTTTCTAAAGTGGAAATAACTTTATACTGTTCCATTCTTCAGAAACCTTACCAACTTATATCATTTCATAAAAAATAGTAATATTAACTGTGTAAAGTTTTGTAAGAAATTACAGGTGAAACCCAGGGAAACCAATTGTCAAATTCATCTTTAGCTTTCATGAATTTTTTCACAGGTTTTATTTTTGTGACATTATTTAATTTGTTCCCCTTATATGATAAATCTCTGCTGGCTCATTCTTGTAAATTTTCTCCTTTCTCTTTCAGTTGAACAGAAATATTCATTTTGTAATCCTGCTCTTTAATACCTCTTCCTGCCTAAAGCACTTCATTTTATTTATAATCGTATTGTCTTTTCCTTGTCAGTCTTTGCTCCTTTATGTTTAGAAGTTGCTGTTCATACAGTCAGAAAAGTTGAAAGATCTAGGAGAGGAGATAGCAGCAGCTATGACTCACCAGGCATAAAATAAAAGAGTGATTGCCAAGGCATCAAAGGGCAATGAAGTGATTGACCCAGGCCATTGGTAACCAATCAGACCACAGCTGGAGACCTGCAGGTAGTTCTGTGGGTCCTGTACAAAAGGAAAAATGCAGTGATGAAAAGGGAACAGAACAGGGATCAGAAGTGATCATGGTGAAGGATGAACTAGACTACAGTTAGGCTATAAAGGAAGGTTAGGTGAAATGGGACATTTGTTGGAGACTAGAATAGATAGGAAGATGCCATATGGAAGCATGAAGGAGGACTGCAAGTGGTGGGGATTTGAGAAGAAGGATGTGGGGGTAGGATATTACAATTTTTTTATTTACTGTTTAACCTGGTAAATGGACTGGTCTATTGACCCTTTCCTGCCATGACCCAAGCTCATAGAGCAAAAAATACATCAGTCTTTCAAATCAACAATATTATATACAAAAT
Source organism: Protopterus annectens (assembly GCF_019279795.1). NCBI lineage: Eukaryota > Metazoa > Chordata > Ceratodontiformes > Protopteridae > Protopterus > Protopterus annectens. The sequence goes on from NC_056750.1 coordinate 589,695,080, forward strand.
AAGTACATAGTAAAATTCAGAACTTAATGGAAACATTGCAGATAGGGAAAGATTAAAAGGTCCAGTAATCGAGAAAAAAATGTACAAAATGCAAGCTAATATGCATAAAAATACAATCATACATATAATACATAAACTCCTTTAAGACTATGAAATATTTGAATATAAAATGTCACACTAAGAGGCTGAGAAAAGTTTATTAAATATATTCTGTTATTCACGATATGGAATGTTAAGTTACCTAGCCATTGTTTTGGTAGCATTTGCAGGTAGAGTCAGTAAAGACATGCTCTTTAAGTGCATCTTTGAAGCTTTTAGTTATTTCTAGATTTTTTATGTATGTAGATAGGTGATCGAGCTAGCAGATCCCAGTCTTTCAGCTTTGACAGTAAAGAAGTTTTATTTCACTGAAAGAGGGTTGAATGCAGTTGTGTGACTTGGTAGGGCATAACTCAAATGATACGTTTACAAATGCATGGAACAAGGAAAGATGAAGGGAAGGGGCCCCTGCAAGATACTAACTGCGCACAACAGGAGAAAACTAGATAGTTAGTCTCTTTTTGCTGACAAGAATGTGTGTGTGTGTGTGTGTGTGTGTGTGTGTGTGTGTGTGTGTGTGTGTGTGTGTGTGTGTGAGAGAAAGAGAGAGAGGGAGAGAAAGAGAGTGAGAATGTATACAGTCCCATCCAAACTATGTTTTGGCTGTATGTAACTTTCCAAACTTTGCAGATATATGTGAGACTAAATATGTCCTGCCAGATCTCCTCATATATGCTGCAATCCCATTTTGCAGATAAGCTTGTAGGAGTTATTTTAAGATGGTGTTTTATCCAATGATAGGTTAGATGCCATTATTTTGCTTTAAACAAAGAACATACATACTTTTCAAAATAAAGGGTCTAGATCTTTCAAGGCAGCACAAAAAGCATCTCAAGAGTCGTATAGTCAATCCCTTGTGTTTATTTAGAAATATATGCATATTGAGCTACCTGATATCCCGTTTTGTAATCTTAGCATATCTTACATTTTCTTAAAGAAAAAATAATGTAAATTGTATTTCAAAGTGCAGCAGATCTGCAGTCAAAGATATATTTAGATACTCCTGAGAAAAGAGTACAGTGTTACTATTCAGAACATTTAAAACATCCTGTGTCAAAAAAGTGTTGCTTTTCTTTATATAGACTTGTCTCATACTAGAAGATGTTTCAGTGATAGTTGTTTCCATTTTCTTCCCTGAAGAAACAGGCAGTTCAGTAGAAAAGTAAAGAATTTTTAGTTTTGAATCCTGCATTGAACAGTATAAATGAAACAAACCAGTATATGCCAAATTTAAATCTGTTTTGCATAGATGTCAGCAAAAACTAAACATACAACAGATACAAGATAAGCTATATTTCAAAAACGAGTTCTTTAATTTATTCAGCACATAACTGAACAGTGATAGTCAGATGGTGCACTCATAATGTTTTAAAAAATATTTAATTAGTAGTACTACTTACGATGAAGCCTATATTGTAAAGTAGTCTACTCTTAATGCATTTCAAGAGTTTATCAGACTGTGGAATTTCTGTGTTCCAAGTCCACATTTGCTATGCCAGTACAGAGACACTGCCTCAGTTGTAGTGATGACCTTTGGTCACAGCTCATACCTGTTTGACTTTAGCCAGAGGTGAACGAGACAGGTGATGCAAAGTAATTCTCTGCTGACCAGAAGTAAGCAGTGGCCCATAAAAGCAAAACGTTTCAAGTTCTATATCTTTATACAAAAGTAAACCGCCTTTATATTCTGCCACGAATAGTCAGCCTTCAATTCTGACACTCCAGATAGCTATTTTGTTTGTAATCTAGGCTTTTGCAACAAATTATGTGGTTTCATATATTGCTTTATCATCTTGTTTACTTAATCAGGACTTCTGTTTAACACTGTCCATCTTTCTACAGTGGCAGATGCTTATGGTTCATGTAGAAATATTACTGGAAATGTAGTTGAGAAATGTTAACATAAGCACAGATAGTTTTAAATGCACTTACAGAGTAGAGATTACAGGGTTACCATTTTTTGCGGTTTCTTTCTTGGTAATCCTCTGCCCTCTAGTGGTCTTCTTTTGAACAGTTCAAGACAGGATATTGATGGGATTCCTACATTAGAAAATTGGCATTTAGTTTACTAGACCGCAACTGGCTGATCCACTATAAATTAAAATACCATAGCCTAAAACAGGTGTCCAGTAAATAAAATACCACATGTAAATGTTACTGTGTCACTGATTAATGTCATGGTGAAAAAGATCAGTCACTCAAAAGTAATCAGGCTAAAAATTATTATAACATCACAGATATAGCAACAACAAAACCCAAGGGATCCACCACAGCAGAGTATGAGTAAAACCTTTAATAACCAGGATAAGTGCTTTCGAGTAATCCAACTCTTTTTCAAATCCAAGTACAAAACATAATAAAACACACAACCTGTTTAAAAAAACCACACCCAACCAATAAAATTGCACACACCTCCAGAAGGTCCAATCAATTCCAGTGACCGGATGTTGAAATTTATTAGACCTGTCTATAAAGGCACAACCTTTGCAATGCCCACATGGAAATGTTCCTATTCATTGCACTCCCACACAAAGCTGTCCAGAAGTGCATCCCACAGAGTCTTTACAAAGCAGCCTCTTTAGATTAGGTGCATTCCTGAACCCATAAACAGGGGCCGGACCTACAATCTCTTTAATACCGTCATCCGACTGTAGAATCTTTCATTTCTCATGTATAATCCTTTTAATTTTGTTCACATCACTGTTGTAACCAATAGTCAGTCTCGGGTGCCCTCTATTGATCACAGGTTCCACACGCCCTCTGGTCTGAGGGGCTAGTTCAGAAATAGGACTTCCAGCTCCATCTCTACCAAACCAAGGTCTTGCAGAAGTCTGCCTCCGCACATGATGTTCCCTGCTAGCCATCCTTATGGCTCCCTGTGAGTAGCCTCTCTCCTCAAAGCATGACAGCAAAAACTCAGTCTTTCTATCATGCACATCATCTTGGGTACAAAGTCTGGAAGCATGCATAATTTGCCCTTTTATGACATTGTTAAAAATATGCTGGGGGTGCATACTCCCCCTCTCCAAATAGGTGTTCTTCCAGCAATCCTTTCTGTAGGTCCTGGTCTGTAGGAACCCTCGTGCATCCATGAATAACTCTACATCAAGAAAGGCTATTGAGGTGGTAGAATGGTTAACTGAAAAAGTCAAATAACTAGTGCTCTGCTGTGTAAATAAGCCACAAAATCTACCAACTGTTCTTCTGACCCTGTCCAAATGATAAAAAGGTCATCAACAAACATTTTGTAGAAATAAATGAAGTTTCTCCAGGCATTATGGGAACCAAGGACACATCACTCCTCCCACTGTGCCAACACCAAGTTGGCATACGTGTTAGCACATCTATCTGTATTGTAAGTTTATGTGATGGTACTACAAAAGATGCTTGGCAGTTAATATTGACAGGGGCATGTAGGATTGCTATGCAGATACAATCTAAAATTGCTGAGAAATTTTTACAGGTTTTGGTACTTAGTTGGGGATATAATAGATAGCTGGCAATTTAAGCTCTTGCCAGCTAGGCAGGTAGTCTGGATTTTGTTAATATTGTCAAAAACCCTCAGAATCACAGGAAACATAGTCTCCACCATATTTCTAGACGTATTAAAAGCATTTGATTCTGTTTTCCACCAGAAACTCTTACATAAGCTTTCATCCTCCGGGCTTACCAACTCTTCACTGCAGTGGTTCCATAGCTACCTTTCAGAGTACTAACAATGAAATGGAAAAATTATTTTTCCACCTTCTTGCCAGTAAGTAAATAAGTATTGGTATCCCACAAGGACCAGTACTAGGCCCCAGTGCTTTAAAACATATTCATCAAAGATCTCTACGCTGCTACAAAAAATCTAAGCAGTTCAGAAGGCCTCGACGAACCACGACTGCTACAAAAAATGCTACCCTAGTTTCGTGCACTGTTAACTCAACCCTAATCTGCTCTGCCAAATCTCTAAACTCCAAGACCTTATGCAACAATCCTTCTTATTGATTGAAACATGGCTAAATAATTCACAACTACTTTTACACCATAAGAAAACAGGCCACTCTATTATTCCCCTTTATAGGGTTAACATGCTACTGTTCACCATACTGTTAACCATCCTACTCACAACCACATATCACCTTACCTTCTACCACCATCTCCATGTTCTCCGTACATATACACCTACTACTCCTGTTAACGTACCTATATCAACACTACACACCTACATTACCATCTCACCACAACTGTTCAAAAACACACCCATCCAACTATTTACACTAAAATATCTTTCCACTCATATTCCCCCACACATACTGCAAGCTGTTCAACAAGCTCACACATAGATTCTCGCTTAAGGCCTTTTTACTTAACCTCACTGGGGACATTCACCCAAACCCAGGCCCTGACCCTCAGTTTCAACCACCCCCCTTCAATAAGACTCTACCTTGCCAAACTCCTTTCCTTGCAAACATGCTTCCTCTGACCTATTAATCTTAAATATCAGCCTTAGAAGTATTCTAAACAAAACACCTGAATTCCAAGCAGCTGTAACTCTGTACTCCCCAGGTATAGCAATACTTATTAACCTGGCTAAAGAACCACAATAAAGACACAGAATTCCTGCCCCAAGGTTACAATATTCATAGAATTGATGGAATACACAAGAGTGATGGCAGCGTGGCAATCATTTACAAAACCCACCTTACTCTACAGCAAGTAGACACCACCCCACCCCACCTGTTGCTGCCAACTCAGAAGTATTATTCTCATGCCTTCAAATTAATAATACATCCATTATCATCATGGCTGTCTACCTCCCCCAGGAAACAACAATCTTACAACTGAAAATTGACTTAGTTGGGCCTCTATGACATATAACCAGGAAATTATAATCTTAGGTGACTTTAACCTCGACTGGTCAACATGCTCCTCCATAAAGCCAACAAATCATATCATCCTCTTTGGTTTCTCCCAATTTATCTCCACACCAACAAGAATTGATAAGACACAATAATAAACATTCCATTCTAGACTGGATTCTCTCAAATTGCCCAAACCTATGCTCTCAGTCCGGCCGCCTCCCAGACTCGCTACGTGATCACTTTCCCACCTACCCAATTAGGCATAAATCACACTCCACTAAAACAACTATCTATAAGCATATCTGTACAAAGCACTTCTCCATAGAAACTTTTAACTCCCTCTTAGTACATCACAACTGGTCCCCTTTAAAACACCTTCCCCTCGATGAGGCTGTTGACTACTTCAACAACTCATTCTTAAGCATCCTAAACTCTCTTGCCCCTATTAGGAAAGTACATTGTAAATCCACATCATCTCAATGGCTATCTAAAGACACCATAAACATAATGAAACAAAGAGACAAAGCATGGCAAAGTTATCAGTCAGCAAAAAACAAAGCTTCCCTTCAAAACTATTGCCAACTATGTAATTTTAGCCAAAAAACAAATTTGCTTTGACAAAAAGTCCTACTACACCCTGAGCCAACAAAAACAACCCTCAAAAATTCTGGCACTCCATAAATCAACTTTTGAATCCTGGACAAACCACTACCCCCTCTCCTACCACCCCCAGTCCCAACATGAGCATAGCAACCTAATTTAATTCACATTTTATTATCTCTATTCAGGCCCTAGTAAGCAATAGCAACACCCCCCAACCGTTCCCACAACTCTTACCCATCAATCTGCTACCTTCTCATTTCATCCCATCTAGACCACTTATATCAGAAAACTCCTTTGTCAACTCATACCCACTACACTTGCAGCTGATCAATTCCCAAATGAATATCTTAAACTAGCAGCTGACTCATTCTCATAACCAGTCTCCCTACTTATCAATCAATCCATTACTGAACAATATGTACCAGTACTCTGGAAACTCTCCTATATTATTCCCCTGCATAAGGGTGGACAATCCACAGAACTTTCCAACTACAGACCCATTGCCATACTCTCCCCCCTTAGCAAAATACTAGAAAAATGCATTCATTCTCAATTATTGGCCTATCTACAACAAAACAATCTTTGCTCCAACTCACAGCACAGTTTCAGACCAAGACACAGCACCACAACTGCCCTACTTAGTTTCACATATTCCATCAACCACCACAAAAATAGAAATAACCTTGTCTACTCCATTTTCCTTGACATGTCAGAAGCATTTGACACTGTATCTCATAATAAACTGCTACAAGAACTATCATCCCTGCAACTCTCACTATTCTCCATCACTTGGTTTCACAGCTATTTGTCCAACTGACAGTTGTCAAGTGGAAAGAGGAAATCTCTAACCTTCTACCAGTCATCACTGGAGTCCCACAAGGCTCTGGTCTCGGCCCCTTACTATTCTCCATCTTTACAAACAGTCTAAGTTCTGCATACACATGCTACTGTAGTGCAGTATGCAGATGACTCGACAGTCATCTGCACAGCCCCCTCCCACCCGAACTCCTAGCTAAAACTCAGAAAGCTTTCTTAGACATAGAACAGTATCTCAAAGAAGAACAGCTCACACTAAATCCTAACAAGACAAAACTTATGATATTCTCCAACAACAGATTCACAGACCCCAGTAACCCTTTCCAAATCTCTTCCAACGGAACTAAAATTGAACCAGTAGATAGCACAAAGTTCCTAGTTGTCGCAATAGACTGCTCGCTAAAATATGACAAGCACATAGCCCTTACCATAAAAAAGATGCAAATAAATCCGCAAAAAGGCAAAAACAAACTGAAGAAAAAACAGAGCCACCAGACACTGATGAACACCAACGAACGGACCTTTAATATGAAGCGCTTTTCATCTGCCAAAGTAGGCAGACTTCTTCAGACAAGTTCAAAATAGTACAAGTAATTTAAACTAAAAAAGGTGCCAAGTTGCCTGTGTAATTAACAATCAAGTTACAGAAAATCTACCTAACATCAAACAATTAAATGACATGAAGTAAAATACTCGTACACTAAAATTAAAATTAACAACCACACCACCATGAAAACAATCCCAACCTCGATCCAATACTCTACGTTTACAAAATAATAAAATACAGTAAAACCTAATGTAAATAAACATGTGTATAGGTTGAACTCTTATTCTCCACCGGGTTTAAATGAAGTTACTTCTTTATCTTGTATACTGAAGTTGAAAAGTTTACTTCGGTAATGAATTACAGTTATTTAATTTACCTTCCCCCTTTTTCAGTGAGGGTATCATTTAAGTTTACCTATACCTGTTTATTTACATTAGGTTTTACTGTACTTTATTATTTTGTAAACTCTCTCCTACTACTACCACTTTTTCCAAGAAGTGAAGCTTGCCTTCTTCCCTAAAACTAGGTGTTACCATAAATAGTCTGTAGGTAAGGAAACCTGCACCCTACTATATATTTAAATTATAATTTCTGATTGTATCAGTATTAGTCAACTTGTAATATGCTTCTGCAGAGTTACTTTTAGCTACCACTGTGTTAACTGTTAGTGTAACTCCTGATCTTATCATTAAGTAGTTTTATTGTTTGTTGCTATAAATCATGTCGTGGAGCTTTTCTCCCTGGGCCTCCACTGAAAACGAGCCACTGGCTCAGTCGGACCTTCCCGGTAAACAAATGTAAAATAAATAAATAAATAAATAAATAATAAATTACTGTTTTTCACCCCACACCACATCTGTACCAAAACAACATTATTCATTATACTCTCTGCCAACACTATTGTGACAGAACAAGTAAGCCACACAAAATTACTGGGTGCCATCATACATAACCAGTTGAAATCTGGCCACCATGTATCACTAGTGGTTAAAAAATATCATCAAAAACTAGGTACATTATACGGAGTAAAAACATAGCTCACTGACATAGCCAGACAATGTATAACCTCTACTTTCTTACTGCCATCTATCCTGTATGCTGCCCCAATCTTCATTAAACCTTATGTTTCATACCTGTCCAAACCTGAGCAATACCATAATAAAATAGCCAAGTTTATAGTAAACTATAACTGTATAGCACACAACTTCCAAATCCTCAGAGAATTAAACTGGTTAGAGCTAATACATCACCTAGCTCTTCTCAGCTATGTACACTACAGACTTTTCTATAAGCCAAAATATTGCTCAGCCCTTAACAACTTAATACGGCACTACCCCTCCAACAAAATTTTACACTCTGGAGAAGAATCCCTAATCAGTATAGCCAAGTCATCTAATAGTGCAAGTGACTAAAATAGTTTAGCTAAACTATGGTACCACATCCCACTACCACTGAACTCCATCCAGAATGCAAACATATTTAAAACAGAACAAAAAGTTCACATATCAAATCAATGATCTGCTCCTGTACATCTCCGGGATAAATGCCACTTGTATTCAGTTTGCCATATCATCCAACCATTTCTCGTAATTCAGAATCCTGTGCCACACAACCAGTCTCCACAAATACCTGAATTGTTTTACTAGCATCTTCCATTTATATGCTGTGACACCGCTCACCCACCACCTCAATACTTCTAATATAAACCATATGATGGTCATATATATAATTGCTTCTGAACCTGCTTTACGTCCCTTCTCTTCACTACAGTATTAACATTTTTTGCCCTACCTACTTGCTTCCTTCACCTCAATTTCTTTGAATTTCTAAGCACTGATCACATGATCTGTTATCTGTCTGACAAATCTAGTAACATACTTCTTCAAATGCTTAATGTTCAACATCTACTAATGCATAAATATATTTTATGCTGTAGTAGTTGCCTGTACTTTCATATGAATGTAATCTAATTTGCAATTGTTAATGTACATTACTGAATGTCTGCTTAAAAATGTTTGTAATATTTTGGAGCTTTTCTTCCTGGGCCTGCACTGAAAAGAGTTTTTGACTAAACCCAGTCAGACAAACTCACTCAGCAAAAGCAAATAAATAAGCAAAATAAATAAAATTAAGAGGAGAAGCAGCTGCCTATATAACCAGTGTTTAGAATCAATATGGCAGAGGTTAGAGTCTAAGGGATTCACTAAAAGTGCTCTGGAGGAGTTTGAGGAAACCGAAAGGAGAGAAAGGTACACTACTCCGGGAAGAGGTTGTTGTTGTTTGTCTTTCGGCTTTTCCCGGTTAGGGGTTGCCACAGCGGAACTCCGGTCCGCTAATGATTGGCAGTAGATTTTTTGTACGAAACGCCAAGGTGCCAGCTCGACGCCCAACCTTCAACGAAGGCACACCCATTTACGCACGTATGTCTGATACCTTGAAAATGTTAGAGGACTAGAAAACACACTTCCTGCAAGAGTGATGTGAAGAGAGTAAGTGTTATCAGCTCTGTTACACCAGACATACCTCTCAGCTACCCATGATTTTGCCTCATATTCTTTTGCCCTGTCCCTTGCAAAATTTTTGATTTTCTACTGAATCATTCAGGATTACAGTCAGCCAATCATGCCAGGCAGTAGAGTTTCAGTTATTGTTTAGAAATTGCATTTTAATTCAAAAGCTGTTTTCTAATAACTTTTTAAAGTGAATTAGAGCTGTATTTAAAAATTGTTCATAATTTTGTGCCTTTGTCCCCCACCCTCACCCAAATCAGATGTCCTATTTAAGAAGTAACCATTGCTTTATGTAGAAAGTTCCATTTGTTAGCAGGCAGAGCTCCTGAAACAAAAGCTATGTATTTGTCTTTCTGTTTGAGTATCTGTTGGGGCAAAATGTGACAGGAAGTGACTAAACTCTTGCTTGTTTGTAAGACTGTTTCTCACATGTGCAGCACCAACTGTCAAAACAGCAGAAAGAGAAGAACTGTGTTTGTTAGTTCTTCCTCCTGTTACTGCAAGAAAGAGAGGGAGAGGGAGTGCAAACTATTTTATTTGTTCATGTTATTGCAAATAAGAGAAAGGGAAACAGGTTCACAGTTGTGAGTTGTCACATGGTTGCGCTGTTACCAAAAGATGAAATAACTTGTTAATTAGACAGTAAGGGAGCTGTGAGTAGGGAGTGCCAGCATTGTCCAGCTACAGAGTCTGCTGGTTACTAGGCTGAGCACAGAGGAAATATAAAGGTTTTATTTTATTTTGTACTGTATTTTATTCCCTTGTTTAGCTGATCATAAAGCGTTGACCTTCAAACACTTTGATTTCTACCTGTCTCTTTTCAGAATAGTATTATTTTATTTCCGTGCAATACGTTTTAACTTTCAAGACCTTAAAAGTGATATTTGACATATTCACACGCATGCACTAACTTGCACACACGCACACGCACACACAGTACTTTTTTTTTCCAGACGTCCAAGTACTCTCACAAACAGGGTAGCAGTTATTTCTAAAACACTTAAATTATTCCATCCTATATTATGGTAAAAGGCAGGAATCAAAGTCCCCTTTTGATTCCTTCAGATGTCCAGGTCTTCTCAGAAAAGTCCACAGTGATTCATCCGTGGTACAACACCCAAAAACAAGTCACAGGTAACCATCCCCCTCGGTAAGAGGTCAACATGTCTGTTTTGGTAGGATATAGCTCTCTCTCTTTTATGCACTAATTGCATAATTGGTTCTATTAACTGATCCATGCAAGAATCCTCACTTTCTAATATAAGTTATCTGTCTTCTTAATTGTATTTTATTATTTATTTATTTGTCTTTGTTGACTGGGATAGTCTGACTGGACAAAGCCCATTTTTAGCAGTGGCCTGGGGAGAAAAGCTCCATCTAATTGCAGTCTACATATATATACAAATACAATTTACAATGGCATAGTACGTATACATGTACAATTTATAATGACATATTTAGTTCTCAGCTTTGTCTGTTATTTTACTACATGTGAAGTTTACAAGTGGTTAAGCGTAGTGTATCATTTGTGTATTTGCTAATCATGATACATAATTATTTTAAAGTATTAAATGTTAGAAGATAGGGTATATGTAGGTAAGCAGTGCAAGGAGGTACAGACATTTTGAGAGTATAGCTAGAGTTTATTGTGTGGCAGAGGAGATAAGAAGTTAGAAAAGATTTAGGTGAAGTGAGAAAATGGAGAGAGAAAGAGGCATGTATGATTGGAAAGGGAGTAGTTTAAGATGGGAAAGAAAGATGGAGGAAATACTGGGATATTCAGCCTGATGCCGAGCATGAACATGACCAGAATTTATTTAGATGGAGTTTGAGCAGGCTTCTAAAGTGTGGCAGTTTGCCAGTGAGTTTAATGTGTTCTGAGACGTAGCAAGTGTAAAGTGATTCTCCGGCTGAGTGGTTAGACTTAGTTGTTTGTAATAAGAACTTGTCGGCAAAGCGGAGAGCCCTTGAAGGGGAGTAAGACAGTAAGATATTTTTTAGTGTGGGGCATTTATCTGGATACTAAATAAGTTTACATGCAGTTACTAATTGTAAATGTTTTAAGACATTCCTTAGTTCAAGCTGGTTAAATTGTCTCAGGACTTGACAGAGGTGGGTTCTATGTGTTGAGTTAGTGGCACATTTAACAATTTTATTGTAGTAAGAGGCTAGTTTGGATTCAAAAATAGTATTTAAGTTAGTTAGGATAGGTGATGCTTAAAGGAGGGCATGGAGTAAGAAGGCTGAGGCTAATATTTGCTGTGTTTGTAAGGTGGTGTTTGGCTCTGTAGAGGGAGCCCAGTTTCTGATTGGTTGTTTTTTATGATTTTCAAGATATAGTAGCCATATCTGAGATTTTCATTACTGACAACTCCTAGGAGTTTACTGAGTGTAACTATTTCTATTTTAGTGTTATTTGCTGACGTAATTAGGAAATATTGCTTTTGGCTGTTATATTGTTTTGGGAGGGAAGAGCATTAATTTTGTTTTGTTACAGTTAAGGAGCAGGCATGAGTTTTTTAGCCAAGTTTCTACAGAGGTAAAATAAGTTTGGGTAAATTCCTGGAGTTTGAAGAGAGATGGGCTGCACATATTGATGCTGAATCATCAGTGCATTGGACAATGCTACTGTGTTGTGTGGCAGTACAGAGTTTATTTCTAAATATGTTAAAGAGGAGTGGTCCAACAATTGAGCCCTGTGGGATTCCAGTGGTGACAGGTAGAAGTGGGGTATACTCCTAGTGCCATTTCACTTCTTGTTTTCTTTTGGACAGATAGTTAAAGAACCTTGTAAGGGAGTATTGAGAGAGTCTGACAGAAGCAAGTTCAGAGATTAAGCGTTGCGATACTGCATTGAATGCTTTAGATACGTCTAAAATATTGTAGACACAAGTTTACCATTGTTTCAGATATGATTTATAGTATTAGTAAAGTGCAGGAGGGCAGTGATTGTATTGTGATGGAGTCTGACATCGTGCTGTGTTTTGAAAAGTAGGTTATTGGACCTGAGATGTTGTGTGAGTTCTGTGTGGATATACTTTTCAATGATTTTTGAAAGTGGGGAGAGGATAGTTATGAGTCTATAATTCTTAAAGTCAGTTGATGTACCCCCTTTATGTAATGGAATAATATAGGATTGTTTAGGTTCATAAGTAAGTACTAGGCAATCGGTCTGCAAACCATTTCAATGCTAGCCAGATATTCAAAATTTCTCTCTAGTCTCAAGGAGGGCAAGACAAGGTAAACCAGGAGAGAGAATTTGAGGCTGCCCATCCAATTATCTATGTTTACCTTGAAGGTGGCACCAGAGCTGTTCCAGATGGCAGGGACATATTGTTCAGATATGGACCTATTTACCAGTATAGAAATAAGGAAAGCAATAGAATCAGCAGCTGTTTTTCATACCTCTAAACTGTACAGATTTTCGCAGAATGTCCAGATATTGGCCTCATATTTTTGGTCCATTTTTCATAGACTTTTGGATTTCTGACAAATTAGCGGTAAATCATTATTGATTGAAGTTAGAAAATAATGGCAGACATTTGAGTTTTGGACTTCATATCTTTCAGGAAATTCATGCTAATGCAAAACCTGTTTTTCTATCAACTTTCTAAGTTTGTAAGACCAATATTTAAAAAAATGTCCCTATTTTTGGGCCTTTGTCCCACTTTTATTTATGGCTTTGTCCAGATTTCTGTCTCTAAGAGGTTGAGAGGTGTGCTGTTTTTAGATATTCTGATGGATTTTTCTCATCAGCCAAGGTGGTGGGTTGCATTTTATGTAGAAGGTTTTTTATAGTAGAGGTAGGTATGGATGTGAGGTTAAAGTGATAGACAGATTTGCCGTTGAGAAAGGGAGAGAGAAAGTGGCAGGGTCGGTGTTAACTAAGGATTGTATAGTTGGTATAAAGTAGTTGTTAAACTAGGAGGAGTCTGATTCAGTGCAGTTACTGGTGGTTGGTGAAGGAGTGGTAGTTTGGTTAGGGTGTAGTAACCTATTTAGGGATGACCAGAAAAGTTTAGGGTGATGTTTGTGTTGAAGGTTATTATAGTAGGATCTCATGTTTTCTCTTCCATCTTTTCCTCAATGGACGGGGTCTTTGGATCAGTCATCGGATCCATTTTCAACCACTCAAAATATTGAATCCCAGGCTCCTCTCATTACCCATATCCCCTTGCAAAGCCCAGCATTACCTCCAGTTCTCATTTCCCACTATTTTGATATGTTCATAGGTTCATAGGTAGGTACTAGGCTATCTGCCCAAAGGCATTTATAAGCCTAGCCAGAATATACTGGCTTTCATCGCCCCCTTAGATTAGTTCCCTGTCCCTCTGTCCAGCAGAGCCATTGAAGTGATCCCAGGGGTAAACTTCCTGTTTCTCATCCACTCGTCTAGGTTTCTCTTGAAGAGTGTTAGTGAGGAGCTCTGCCTAATGTAGATTGAAATCTTGTTCCAGAGCATGGGAATTCTCTGGGACAGGAATCTATCCCTCCAGCCAGCACATCCTATTTATTGTTGTGGTGAGATTTAGATCCCTAGAGCGTGTGGTTCGAGGGGATATGGTTTTCTTTAGGTGGAGTATGTCCATCAATTCTGGGTTGGATATGGCCTTGTATGTCAGGCAGAGATCACCTCTGAGTAGGCGCTATGCAACCGAGTACAGCTGGAGTTTCTTCAGTCGAGCTGCATAGGGCATCTGTTTTAGGCCAGTGATCCTCTTGGTGAGGTACTTATGTGGTCTTTCCAGCTGTTGCAGGTGTCTTGTAAGATACATCCCAACTGGGGCATTGTACTCTATGATGGGTCTGATGAGTGATGCATAGAGGGGCACAATGACCTCTTTTGATCTGGATGCAAACCCTTTTGTGATTAAGTGGGCCACATAGAAGGATTTTCTAACCACTTTGGCAATGTAATTATCAAGGGAGAGATTACTATCTACTTGGGGCCCCAGATCCCTTATTACATCTTCCATATTTAGGGGGCTACCACCTATATGGTATTTTGTGGATACAGACGTACATCTCTTTTGCTCAGGCATGGGTGAATTATAAGAAAACCTTTTTCTTTGATATGATTATTCTTTTAGATAGTTATCTTATGGTAGCTTCACATCTATGTAATAGTTTTACCCTTACCTCCCCTTTCATATATATTTAGAGAGTTAGTTGCTTTTTCTTCGCACCTTTGAACCCTTTGAAGCCATCTTTTCTTTAAAAAACTAACAAACAAATATATATATATATATATATATATATATATATATATATATATATATATATATATCGTGATAATTTCCTAGTGTTTAGGATTACTGTGGTTTTTTGTCATGACAGTTGTGGTTGTTGTTGTTGCCATGGCTGATAAACCTTTGGGTTTTAAAAAGTGTGTGGCCTGTGGCCACAAGTTACCAAATTTAAATGCACACTCTAAATGTGTGCACTGCCTCAGGGGCTGTTCACTTAAATGAGCAGTGCACTATCTGCACTACCTTTGGCACCCAAGCTATTGTGAAGAGAAAGAACACGCTTATCCTTAAGGGACTTCTCCCTGCCCCTGGCCCTGCAGGAGAATCCTTCAAGACTCTGTCAATTGATTATGGAGCTTCCCCTTCTTCTAAAAAGTCCTTGGACAAGTCTAAAGGGTATAAAGTTGCAGGGTCTAAAGAAAAGGCCAAGGAGCTGAGAAAGCATTGCCATTTTGGCCCTGGTGCCGAAGTCCTCTAAACCTTTGGATTTGGCACTATTCTGTGAACTGATCCTGATCAGATCAAAAAACTCCCCTCTTCCAGAATCACATTTTCCCCTGGAGTCAGTCTCTCACTTCTCTTCTCTTTAGGAAAGGACTAGTCACCAGTCATCAAGACCTCCTTCCCCCCAAATTGTATAGAAGATGGTATGTGAAGTGTTGCTCGTCCCTGTAACATAGATGACAAGCAGGTGTGGGAGTCTGTTTAGATGCTTTGTTATACAGAAACACATCAGGATGGAGAGCAGCTTCATTAAATATAAGCAAACTAATTGACAGACAGAGCTTACACACATGCTCAGTATTTATACACTTGTGCAAGCCCTTGGATAGATTCTCAAAGACACATACACAGATTTGACCTACATCCTCCCTCTTAAAAAAGATTGCCCTTTATCAAAATAACATTGCAATTAAACATGAATCAATATAGACATTTAGAAACAAAAACAATGTTCACGTCCAAGTTGCCGTGTATCTGGAACATGGTCTGGAGATGCGACTAGATCTCATAACATAACAATCAGGACTGGGTTTAGCAACAGGGGCAGTCTTCGGTGAACAACTTGTATCAGGAACATCAGGATTCATCACAGGAATGGGGATACTCTCTGGAACTTCCACTGGAACTGGAAAAATGGACACCTCACTCTGAGATAAAGTCTTTCTCACAGGTTATATGCTCTGGTGCAGGCTCGGACACCAGTATCAAATGCTTCCGGTTCCACCTGAAGTCAACTCCTTGTGATTCCATAATGTACGATCTTGGCTCAAGACAGTTGTTCTTCATGAATCCATTCTGATCACAACCTTTGGATGTTTGCATCCTTATCACGTCTCCTTCTCTTAATGGATTGAGTGGTTTGCTGGTCTTATCATAGTAGGACTTCTGGATTAAACACTTCTTCAACAGATTGGCTTTCATTGACCTGTTGTTCTTGACACATGGAACCAACAATTGACTCCTGATGGATAATGTGGTTTGGTTTGTCTTGACAGAAGTCTCTGAGCAGGTAAACCAAGATGTTTATCATAAGGAATATTTCTGAGATTCAAGAGATTCAGGAAAGCATCACTATTGTTTCGTTTGGACTTCTTGAATAACGGTTTTGCACTTTGAGCTGCATGTTCTGCCAAACCATTTGACTGAGGATACTCTGGGCTACTTGTGACATGAGTAAAGTCCCACTCTTCTGCAAGTCTTTTGAACTGTTGGCTTGTAAACTGCGTGCCATTGTCAGAAATAACTTTGTGTGCAGATCCATACACTGCAAAATGATGCTTCATCTTAGTAAGGACAATAGTGGATGCTAGATTGGGAAGTAAGTCAATCTTGAACCAATTGGAAAAGAGTCTACTAATACCAAATAATGTTGACTATTCCATTCGAAAATGTCACCGACCACCGATGACCAAGGTAGTTCAGGAATCTGGTTCAGCTGAAGTGGTTCCTTCTCTTGATGTGGCTTTGTACTATTACACACAGAACAAGATGAAACTACTTTCTCAATATCTTGTGACATAGAAGGCCAAAATACTGGTACTCTCACCCTTCTTTTGGTAGAATCTGTTCCTGGGTGACCTCAGTGTAAGATAGTAATGTACTCTTGTTACAAAGACTTTGGACCAATAAGTTTAGGAACTTTTATGATGATGCCATTGTCTGAGAAAATCTCATCTCTGTATGGAAAATAAGGTTGCACTTCTGGAGGTAAACTAGATTGTTTTGATGGCCAACCTGTTTTGAGGAAGTATTTAGTTGAGCTTTTGTAAAACTGGATATGCGTCTGTATGATCTCTGAGCTCATCAAGATGTGTGGAAGAAAAATTTCTCACCTCCATGACTTCAAAATCAGATCTCATGTTCTTGTGCTGTTTAGTGGTACTTCTGGGTGACCTGGATAACATATCATCAAGAAAAAGTTTGCCTTTCTTGTAGACAAGATTGAAATGATACTTGTGCAATGTCAGCATCCTGCTTTGCAATCTAACTAGAGCTGAATGCATAGGCTTTCTCAAAATAGCAACTAGAGGTTGATGATCTGTTTCAATCTGTATAGGTCTACCATACACATAATCATGGAACTTGGAACATGCAAACACAACTGTCAAAAACTCTTTCACTATCTGAGCATATTGCATTTCAGCTTGGGTGAGAGTTCTGGATGCATAAGCAACAGGTTGACCCTCTTGTAGAATGACTGCACCAAAACTAAATTTTAAAGCATCACATGAAAGAGTAACTGGCTTGTGGACATCATAGTATCAGAGAGTAGGTGGACTGGCAATTCTCTGTTTCATGACATCAAATGCTCTCTGGTGTTGCGCTCACCAAGACCAAGATACATCTTTATGTGTTAGCTCTCTGAGTGGTGCTGATATTTGACTCATCTGCAATGAACTTGCTTAGGTAGTTAACCATGCTAAGAAAACTTTCTCAGCTGGAACATTGTCTGGAGGTGGCATCTCAAGAATGGCAATTTGCTTAGAAGGGTCTGGTCATAGGCCTGAACTGGTGAATAAATGACCTACGTAAGTGACTTCTCATAGCCTAAATTTTCATTTCTGTGGATTGAGCTTAAGATTCGCTTGATGTGCCCTTTCCAGAACTGTTCTGATGTTTCTGTCATGGTCTGCTTCACCATTACCTCAAACCAGTATGTCCTGTACTATAATAGCACAAGGATACCCAGAAAAAATTTGCTCCATCGCATGTTGAAAGACTTCATTTGCAGAATTTATCCCAAATGACATTCTCAGAAATCTGTACCTTCCAAATGGAGTACTGAAAGTAGTGAGCAATGAAGATTTCTTGTCAAGCAAAATTTGTTAAAATAAACTCTTTGCATCTAAGACAGAAAAACAGTGGTATTTTAGCTGCAACTTTTACTGTGTGCATTGGATGATGATATCTTTTTAGTTCTTTGTTCAAATCTCATGGGTCAATACATATTCTGATGTCTGATCTTTTCTTCTGAGCTACCACCATGGAAGATACCCACTCTGTTGGTTCGTCAACTGGATATATCACACCTTGTTGCACCATTTTGTCTAGTTCAGCTTTGACTCTAGTATGCATGGCTATTGGATTTTGTCTAGCTGGCCTGATAACTGGAGTGACATTGGGGTCTAACTTCATGGAGTACATGACTGGAAGCTTGCCTAGTTTGCCTTTGAAAAGATTAGCATAAGTAGAAAAATATACTGGGTGAAATTAGAGCAGTGCTTTTAAGCTAACATGGTGAACTTCCTTTTTAAATGAAAGCAGTCCCATTTTCAAAGTGTCTCTGAGGCCTAATAATGACTGGACTTGCCTTTTGACCACATAAAATAATAAGTCGTAGCATCTTCCAGCAGAGTAACATGAAAGCATTGCTTAGTTTTTGATCTGAATCTCTTCACCACCATAAGCAAAAAGCTTTGCACACCTTTTCAAATCAAGCCTTTTACCAACACATACCCTCGCAAATGTTTCTGCAGACATAACATTGCACTTTGAGCCAGTATCAACTTTGAGCTCTATGGGTTTGCCATTTATCAAAACAGAACAAAATACTTCATTCTTGGTCCATAAATCAACTGCATTGACTATTTTACTAAGCACTGACACACCATCAACATAAAAAGAATGAAAATTCAACCCAGAGTCTTGGCTTTCTAATTGATCAACTCTTTTCTTAAAATGTTCCTTTTTAGTAAAAGAACATTTGTTTTTTGGTTTACAAAATCATTTGAAATGATTCCATTTATTACATTTATGGCATTGTTGACCAAAAGCTAAGAGGCATTTCTCTCTTTTAGATTCATGACTATTACCACAATTACAACAGGTGACAATGAAATTAGGTTGGGGCCCATGCTTTGAGTTTGCTGACTCTTATGCTTCATTGAGGCTGTGCAAACTCTGGAACTTGCTAAAAAACTCTGGGGTTTACCCATGAGTGCTGCAGGGGCTACAGTAACTGCCATGTGCTTAGGCCTGTTTCTCTTAACCATTTGCTGCATACTATCAATGTGAGGCTTATAAGTTACTGGAAACATGCCTTTCTCATTTGTAAGCATATTCATGTGCTTTTCTGTAAGCTCATATATCTGACAAATCTCAGTGGCCTTATTCAAAGGTAAATCACTGTCACAAAGCAAAATCTTTCTCACAGCATCATCGTTAATACCACATACGTCTGTCCTTTATCAACTCATCCCTTAAATCACCAAATCTGCACATTTTACCTTTATTTCTCAAGTTGGTTATATATGCTGCAACATTTTCACCTGGCTTTTGATCCCTTATGTAAAACAAGTGCCTCTCCATTGTAATTTTGGGCTGGGGGTTACACATTTCTCTAAATTTATGTTTTAAGCACTCAGGGTCCTCCCTTGACTCAGCTGGTACAACAATATGATGGTTTTCCTCCTCTCCAGCAAAGATAGCAGGTGCATACACAAATGAACATTTCCTTTGTATGGCTTCCGACCCAGCTAAATTAAGTAGAATAAATGCATTTGTACAGTCATCTTTATCAGAAAATGCAGCCTGTCTGAAGATGTCGTACACTTGCTCAAACACTCTCCAGTTCTCTGCAATATTATTATCAAACACTAGTGGACCAGGTTTTTGAAATCCTTCAGCCATGCCAACTAAGTATGTGTGCGTTGTGCATACATTGAAAATATGGCCCTTGTAATTATATATGAACAAGTACACACAGCAGCTTGTAGTAACACACAAATGCACAATAAACTCTTCTGAATACTGTACTTTGCAAAATATGCTCTGAAATGGCTGTATTTTGTGAAATAACTTCACTGTAGCACTGCACAAACATGCGAACAGTTCATACACTTCTGATAACTCAGATAGCCTCAGTTAATACAAAAAATGCATGCATTGCAAAAAATGCAGTTGTTTCTCTTTATTTTATTCGTTTTATGCAATTCGACTTTATTTCAAATATTTTCCTTAGCAATTCGAATATTTCTAGCAATATCGGACATTTCAACTTATTTTAATATCGTTTAGAACATTGTGTATGCTTCATTTCATATTTTACGAATAAGAAATAGTTTGAGCAAGTTTTAACATGAGAAATTCATTTATGACCTGTTTTGTGAATCATACATACAGCAAAGGATGGTCCACTCCTGTATATACCTCCAACTGTAGCTAAATGCCTCTCGAAGTCAAAGTAGAGAAACTGGAGTTCTTTCTGGCCATTAGATATGCCGCTTCTGACACAGTGTCGCTCATCCCTATAACATAGATGACAAGCAGGCAGGGTAGTTCATTTAGATGCTTTATTATACAGAAGCACATCAGGATGGGTTCATATTAAAACACCAAATGCTAAAAACAGCGAACAGTGTTTCATTGACATATATTCAGCGAAAGCTGAAAATGTCAAAACCACAGAACAGCGATTTCTTTCCTAGGGAAAGAAATCACTGTTCCAACCCCAAAAAAAAAAAAAAAAAATTAATCACTTGCAAACACACACACACATACCCTAACCCTACTTACACCTCCCCAAAAAACAGTAAACAACTAAATACACGTAAACCAACCATACATCTAACGAAAAAAAAAAAACAGTAAACATTTTAAAACATATGCACTTACCTTAACCCGCACCCTAACCCTAAGGTCAGTAACTCTCGCACATTTACATAAACAGTTCCAAACACATACACACTTACCTTAAAACAAGAATATAGCCAGCAGAAAAGGTGGAAATCAACAATTTAAAATAAAATTGAAAATCACATAACTAGGGAAAGAAATCGCTGTTCCAACCCCCAAAAAAAAAAAAAAAATTAAACACTTGCAAACACACACATACATACCCTAACCCTAATTACACCTCCCCAAAAAACAGTAAACAACTAAATACACGTAAACTATCCATACATCTAACGAAAAAAAAAGAAAACAGTAAACATTTTAAAACATATGCACTTACCTTAACCCGCACCCTAACCCTAAGGTCAGTAACTCTCGCACATTTACATAAACAGTTCCAAACACATACACACTTACCTTAAAACAAGAATATAGCCAGCAGAAAAGGTGGAAATCAACAATTTAAAATAAAATTGAAAATCACATAACTAGGTAGAGGGTAGTAAGCCCAACTACCTGTTATTTTTATTGTTATTGATTGCATTGTAGGGAAATGTAGGGATAAATCAGGATGGCACGACATACTCAACTTTAAGGAACGCAAATGGATTATTACATTAGGGGCTTTATTCCCACCTGGGCTTAATGACCAATTATAAATGCACCAATGAACTGTTTTTGTAACACTATATATATATATATATATATGAGTGGTTTCTGTAGGCTCATGTTTACTCACTTAAGAAGGCTATTATAGCCGAAACCGGTTTGGGACAGGTAGTTGGGCTTACTACCCTCTACCTAGTTATGTGATTTTCAATTTTTATATTAAATTGTTGATTTCCACCTTTTCTGCTGGTTATATTCTTGTTTTGATGTGCTGACTCATTAGCCGTGCAGTTGCCGTACGTGCACCATGCTACTTCCTGACACTTACCTTAACCCTAATCCTACCCCCCAAAACTAAAGTAAACAGATGAAAACACATACACACGTAACTCAACCATACATCTAACACAAAATAAAAAACAGTAAGCACTTTCATACATATGCACTTACCTTAACCTGCACCCTAACCCTAAGGTCAGTAACTGTTGCACAATCATGCTCGGCAGCTATACCAGACAAAGGACTCCACACCACACTTCAGTACAGGCAAAGTAATGAAGCTGTCAAGCAACTTCTTTCTCAGGGAAAGAATTCGCTGAACAGCCGCTTTGCTCTTTTGCCTATTCGCCCTACATGTGTCGACGAAAACGCATTCAACAAAATGCATTTTCGTCGTTATAATAAGAACCCCATCAGGATGGATAGCAGCATCATTAAATTTAAACAAACTGATTGACAGACAGAGCTTACAAACATACATGGTTACATCTCAACAGCTTACTACAAAATGGCAGTCAGACTTGCACATGCTCAGTATTTATACCCTTGTGCAAGCCCTTGGATAACTTCTTAAAGTTTAAAAATGAAACTATAATCATGGGAGATACCAATATTAACTGGTCCTCCATTCAGTCCCCCTCTCACTCCCTTAACATCAACCTATATAATATAACTACTGTCAACTCATCAACTCCATTACTAGACCATACAAAGACTTCGCCAGTGGCAACACCCTAGATTGGATTCTAGTCTCCCACCCTCACTACTACCCAGATAGCGGAACATTACCTGACTCCCTCAGTGACCACCTACCTATCTTCACTAGACATCTTCCTTCTCCCTTACAAGTCAATCACAATTACATTACTTCCCAATGCCACAAAAACTTTAACCCAGAATCCTTCTGCAATTCCCTAAAATAACTTAACTGGTACCCCTTAAAAACTCTACCCCTTGATGATGCAATCATTCACTTTAATACCACATTCCTAAACCTTCTAGATACTCATGCTCCTTCAAAAACCAAAAGAATAAAAAACAATCCACCCCCTAGTTAACTGCATGCACCCTAACCTCCATGCGACTTAGAGACAAAGCCTTAACACAATATCAAAAGAACAAATCTATATCTTCCCTCAATGAATACAAAACTCTTCGTAACTCAGTTAAAAAACTTATCTCTACAGACCGTCATAACTACTTTACCCGACTCCAAACAAACCACAAAACTAACCCTCAATAATTCTGGCGGGGTATAACTATGTTCCTAAAACCCGGAACCACAGAAAACCCTATCCCCTGCCCAAATGTAGATGACACAGATCTTGCTACCCAATTCAATTCCTTCTTCATAGACTCTATCACCAAACTTACCTCCTCTTTCTCAAATAACATTCCTTCTCCTACCTCCACTTCTCCTCACTCTTCTCCCACCTCTCCTCTTGCTTCTCCCCCTCCAACTTCTCCCACTTCTCCTCAGACTTCTCCCCCTCCAACTTCTCCCACCCCTCTTCATGCTTCTCCCCCTCCAACTTCCCCCACTCACACCACACCCCCACCTTTCTCCATAAATCCTATTCCTACATCCACCATATATAAACTCCTGAAACAACTAAAACCATGCACCAATGCCCCAGATAACATTCCCTCATATTACCTTAGCATAGCTGCAGAAGCCATTGCCCTCCCTATCAGCATACTAATTAACTGCTCTATCCAAGAAATTATTGTTCCTCAAATCTGGAAAAAAGCTTACATCATTCCCCTACACAAAGGTGGTAACAATACTAACATTACCAATTTCCGTCCCATAGCCATCCTGTCTCCCCTTTCAAAAGTCCTAGAAAAATGTATCCATCTACAGCTCCTTCCCCATCTTCTGGACAACAATCTATTAACTCCCACACAGCACGGATTCAGACCCCATCATAGCACCATGACCGCTCTCCTATCCTTCCTTGAAGCAGTGAATAAAGCAAGACATTCTGGCTTCACTGTATCTACCATCCTACTCGATCTCTCTAAAGCCTTCGACACTATCTCTCATAACCTACTTCTTACTAAGCTATCTAACCTAAACCTTACCCCCTCTTCCCTACATTGGTTTACTAGCTATCTCTCTAATAGGCAACAAGCCATCAAATGGAAAAAAGCCACCTTCTCCTTCCTCAACACCCCTACAGGTGTTCCACAAGGTTCTATTTTAGGTCCGCTCCTCTTCAATATCTTTATTAATGACTTCTACCACTCTATCCCCCTTGCAAACATTATTCAATATGCAGACGACTCCACAATCATTTGTGCTTCCTCATCTATCCCAACTCTTCTAAAACTCACCCAAGACTCTTTCACCACCACAGAACTATGGATGAAAGACAACCATCTTGCACTCAGTGCTGCTAAGACTAAACTTATGATATTTACCCCCTCCAAAACAAATAACTTTGATAGATCTCTATTCACTATCACCAGCCAAAACAACACATTTCTTGAGCTGGTATCTGAAGCCAAACTACTGGGTGTCCAAATTGATGACAAGCTCAAATTCAACTCCCATCTGCTACTAAATATAAAAAAAACTCACCAAAAATTGGACATGCTCTACCGTCACAATCGGTTCCTCACCTCAACTACCAAAATTACTCTCTCTACCACATTTCTCCTTCCCTCCCTCCATTCTCTATGGTGCCCCTCTTCTTACAAACCTACAATCTTCTCTGAAAACCAAGCTGTCCTCTTGTTACAATAAAATAGCCAGATTCGCCACCAGTAACAAATTATCCACCCATCACTGCGAACCTCTCCTCCAACTCAACTGGCTAGAGCTTCATAACTGCCTCTCCTACACTCAGCTCACCTATGCACATAAACTCATTTTCCAGCCATCCCTCTGTCCCTCTCTCTCATCTACCTTCAAAATGCAAACAACTCAAAAACTTCTAAGATCTAATAATCAAAACTTTATAGAAGTTTACAGACCCTTACACCCTCCTGGACAAAACCTCCTGTCCTTCTCACTAGCACGCCTATGGAACTCCCTTCCCCCCTGCATTCGAACCATTACCAACCTACCATCCTTTAAAAAATCCCTACACTCTTATCTAAAATCCTCTTGGGAATGCTCCTGTACACATCTCTCATAACCTACTCGCTACTCCCAACACTTCTCCTCTTTTCCTTTTTCTCAAAACCTAACCAGCAAATTCATGCTGGCTTCTAGCTTATAACTCCTTATTTGTACCCTGCAATCTTAAAAACATTTTTTTTTGGTCTACTTATAACCAGACTTTCTACAATGTTTTTCTTTAATTTCTCATGTAAACTATGTGTGTAACATAACCTTTGTATAATCTGTATGTGGACTATAATCTTTGTATTATCTGTATGTGGAGCTTTTCTCCCCAGGACTCCATTGAAAACGGATTCTTTAGGCCCAATGGACTATCCTGGTTAAACAACTGCAAATAAATAAATAAATAAATTAATTAATTAAAGAGACATACACACATTGATCTACATGATGTATAATATTTGCAACTGAAATGTCAGTATACTTTATTTTCATTTTTATAAATGTGTGATTGCAAATGTCATAAGTGAAAACTCAATAAACATGTTTTTTGGTTAAAAAAAGGCCTCTGTCCACTGCTTCTTCCCTGCAGTAGGTCTGGTCAACCAGGAGCCTCTCTTAAGCAGATGTAAACCAGAGAGCACCCAGCACTACCAGGCTATAATTCATACCACACCTTTCGGCCCCTAAACCTGGACCGAAGCACTAAAGGCAGTAGTGTCTCCATATTCATAAAGGAGATGCACACCTCCAGACTAGTAGCCCAACATAACATATCAGAGATACTTCAGGTACAACTAACACTGGGTAAAACTGCAGTCCAGGTTGTAGCCTGCTATAGATCCTCCACCATCGCCCAATTAGCCTGACGAGTCTGATATGTAAAGCTATGGAACGCATCATCATGGACGTAATAAACAAGGGTATAGAGTATTTCCAAACTCTGGATCTTACACAATTTGGTTTTGTGAAGGATAGATCATGCGTGCTGAACTTGGTCGATGACTTTGAAGTCACCAGAGCTGTGGATGAAGGCAAGGTGGTTCATGCAGCCTACCTTGATCTGGCAAAGGCCTTTGATACCATTCCCCACTCAGGAATCCTAGAAAAACTCACTAAGCTAGGCATCAAGCCCTATATCACTAGGTGGGTTACAAACTGGCTCACAGAACCCATAGTGTGAACGTAGTCGACTGCCTTAAGCTCAGTGCCAAAAAATGTTGTCATCCCCTTTGGGAAAAACCCAGTTCCCTTGAATTTCCACATTGATAGTAATCCACTGAACATAGAAGGTGTTTTAAGAGATCTGGGAGCGCATTTTGACAGCAACCTCTCTCTTGACCACCACATTGCCACTGTGGTCAGAAAGTCCTATGTGGCACATCTCATTACCAAGGGTTTTGCATCCAGGAAAAAAGGTCATTGTCTCCCTTTACTCTTCCCTCATTAGGCCAATCATTTAGTACAATGCCCTATTTGGCATGTACCTCACTAGACACCTGCAACAACAGGAGAGGCCGCAAAAGTACCTTGCAAAGAGGATCCTAGGCCTTAAACACTTGTGCTATATGGAAAGACACAAAAAAAACTGTTCTGTCTCATCGCCTACTTAGAGGCAATCTCAGCTTGACTTACAAAGCCATGTCTGACCCAGCTCTGTTAGAAATGCTACATCTAAAGAAATTCCAGTCCCTCCACCACACATTCCAGAGACCTCCACCTCATTACCACAATCAACAGAACATGTTGGAGGGACAGGTTCATGACCCAGAGACTGCCCATGCTATGGAATAGACTTCACGTACGTGTCAAGCAGAACACCTCACTGGCCTTCTTCAAGAGAAGTCTTGATGAGTGGATGGGAAATAGAAAATTCTCTCCGGGGATCACTCCAGTGGCTGTTCTCAACAGAGGCATTAGGAACTAAGGTCGAGTGGCACAATGCCAGGGTAATCCTATGGGCTAGGCTTGTAAAGGGTCCAGGGCCATTTGCCTGGTACACACACCTGTGAACCTGTGAAGACTCCCACTCCACATTTCTAAACACACTGGAAAATATTAGGGTACAACCCAATACCCTTATACTGGGAGACTTTAACTACCCTTCCATTAACTGGGAAAATTACTCGTGTACCAACAAACTTGCTGAACGTTTTCTGGAATTCATTAATTCCAACGCCCTGGACCAACTCATTCTTACCTCTACCAGGGGTAGAAACATCCTTGACCTGGTCATTACTAACATGGACAACCATTGCTCTACACCAGTAATCAACTCCTCCCTGGTCAGATCTGATGACAGGCTAATCACCATGGATATCCACATCCCACCCTCACTCCCCCTAAAGGAAACCACTGTAAAAGACTTCTCCAGAGCCAATTTTGGGCTTCTAAAAACAGAAGTGGCTAACTTCATGACACCCATGCAAATGGAAAATAGGTGCATGACTGCTGAATCATACTCCAGTGCACTGTATGAGCACATACACAAGTGCATGGAACGGGCTATACCAAACAGAACCAAGACACTCTCCTCCAAAAAAAAGAAGCCAATCTGGTGGTCCCCCACCATAAACAAACTCAACAACAGAAGGAAAAAATTGTTGCAGAAAAGGGTGAATTCCCAAGACTGGAAAAACTCCCTTGTTAGCCTCAGCAAAAAACCGAGATCCATCATCAAATCATCTAAAGCTAGCTACGAAAACAAAATTGCTGCAGATTCTAAAGAGAGCCACAAAGCATTCAATAGTTATGTCAAGAATCTACATGGAAATACTCAGATCTGCTCTGAGTTACTGCACAATGGCAATACATATACAGAACCAACTGATATTGCCAATATATTGGCCGACAGGTTCAGTGCGAACTTTACCCCCCTTTCACCCCCTAAAGGACCTATCACAATACCTGAGGAATGCCAGGTAAAAACAGGTAAAAATTGCACTGCCCAAAACCAAGAATACAGCTTCCATGGGACCTGATAATATCCCTGGCTTTGTTTACATGAATTAAAAAGTGAACTGGCACCACACCTGAGTACCCTGTTGTTCAGTCACAATCTCATTTCAGGCTTTGTTCCTACCAAATGGCGCACTGCTATGGTCATCCCGCTCCACAAAGGGGGAGCGACTACAAACCCTGGAAAATACCACCCCATTAGTCTGACGAGTCTGATATGTAAGGCTATGGAGCGCATCATCATGGACCTTATAAAGAAGGACATAGGGAATCTCCAAACTCTGGACCCCATGCAGTTTGGGTTTGTGAAAGGTAGATCATGCCGGCTCAACCTGATAGACTTCTTTGAGTCTGTCACCAGAGCTGTGGATGAGGGCAAGGTAGTTCCCACAGCCTACCTAGATCTTGCCAAGGCCTTCGACACCATTCCTCACTCAGGACTTCTAGATAGACTCACTAAACTAGGCATAAACCCTATGTCATAAGATGGGTTGCCAACTGGTTTACTGATAGAACCCACACTGTGAAAGTAGCAGACTCCAAATCTGACTACTGACCAGTCACAAGTGGTGTCCCACAGGGATCTGTCCCAAGTCCTCTCCTGTTTGGCATCTACTTCTCTGAAGTTCAAGCCAACACAAAGGGACTCTGGCTGACCAAGTTTGCAGATGATTGCAAACTGGGAGCCATTATTGATTCTCCAACTGATGTAGACATTCTACAAAAGGCCTCACTGACACTAATGACTGGTGCCAGAGCCATGGCCTTAAGCTCAGTGCCAAAATTGTCATTCCCTTTGGGAAAAATTCTGTGCCCATGAACTACCACATAGGCGGTAGTCCACTAAACACCGAAGGTGGGATAAGATACCTGGAGACACAGGTTGACAGCAACCTCTCCTTTGATAACCACATTGCCACTGTAGTCATAAAGTCCTTCTATGTGGCACTTCTCATTACAAAAGATTTCTCATCCAGGAAGAAAGAAGTCATAATCCCTTTCTACTCGTCCCTCATTAGACGTATTATAGAATACAATGCCCCATTTAGTATGAACCTCACTAGACACCTACAACAACTGGAAAGGCCACAAAAGTACCTCACTAAGAGCATCTTAGGCCTTAGACACATGCCCTATATGGACAGACTCAAAAAACTCCAGCTGTACTCTATCTCTTATCGCCTACTTAGAGGCAATTTCTGCTTGACCTACAAAGCTATACCTGACCCAGAGCTGCTAGATATGCTAAACCTAAAGAAATCCCAAACCCTCCATGCCACACACTCCAGGGACCTAAACCTCATTACGACAATAAACAGAACATGCTGGAGGGACATGTTCCTAACCCAGAGACTTCCCATACTCTGGAACAAACTTCCCATTCACATCAAGCAGAGCACTTCACTGGTGCTTGATGAGTGGATGGGCAATAGGAAGTTTACCCCGGGGATCACTTCAGAGCCCTTGCTTGACAGGGGCACTGGGAACTAACTTTGGGCGGCATGATGCCAAGGAATCTTCTTGGGCTAGGCTTATATAAGCTCCAGGGGGTTAGCCTAGTACACACCTATGAACCTATGATGAAGAAATTCCTCAGGACCCAGATTCAGTTATGGGGGGTCCTCCCAGCTCCGGCCACTGCTGGACCCAGTTGTCGCATGTCTTCCCCTCATTCTGTAGTAGCTCCTAGCCCAATTCACTTTTTGGATTCAGGAGTTACGTCTCTAAGTGTCTTCCAGAACTTGTCCATTACAGATTGTAAGATTTGACTTTCTTCCACTCCAGCACCATCGCTAACTTGAATGGCGCCAATCTCATTTTAGCCAGAAGAAACTTGGGCCCGAAGCTTCAGCACTGGATTTGGGGGTACGGATTTGACTGAGAGGCTTTTGCAACCATTCCTTTCTCTCTAAGCCTTGGTACTGGACAACTCAAAGCCAGTGTCAGGCTTGGAATTGAGCTGGTGGAATTCTAAGATGTGTCAGGAGAGGTTGTTTTGGCTTCCACCAGATGAATTTTGGAATCTCTTTTGGTTCTGGTGTTCGAGGCCCATGAGAGAGTACTCTCCCAGTCAGATGAGCAGACTTATCTTTCTTGCTCAGTTCCACCCATCCCTCAAAAGAATACCCATGGGTCCTGATCCTTCTCATCCAGTGAATTTGGGACAGTTGGGCCTATTGAGTCTTGAGACAGTCCATATAGGGGATTCACAAATTTCTTATGAGTCATCTGCAGAAACTCACACCAAAGAGGTCCTTTGAAAGCATACATGCAAGAAGAGACATGTGGACTCCCCCCAGGAGTCTCTCACAGAGGACACTGACCTTGATAATGGAGAGGGATCCCCAGATTCCCCCTTGAGGATATCTCATTCGGGGAGATATTCAAACTTTTGATACAGAAAGGAGGGTGGTCCGCAGATGCCCCTCCCCAGAGGAGTCACTGTTTGTTGAGGCCTTTGGGACTGGCTTAGCTACATCTTAGGTGGATCCCCCCACTGACAGCATTGTGGATCTCATCTCTGTGCAGCCATGGAAGGAGCCAGATGTAGCTGAACCAATTCACCACAAGACAGACAAGTACTTAATCTCTCTAAAAGATCACCAGTTTTGGAGTAAGGGTCTGGCTGTTGATTCCACTGTAGTGGTGGTGGCCACTAAAAGAGAGTTTGCAGAACATATCTCTACTGTCCATCCTGCTAATAGGGAGTCTAGGGCAATGGACAGATTCAAGAAGCTGACTTATGCTTCAGCTACCTTTGCTGTCTGGGCACTTAATTACTTGGCACATATAACAAGATTTCAGAGTGGCTTGACTAAAGTAATCTCCAAAACTCTCTCCAGGTCTATATCTGCAGAGGACAAGAAAACCTTGGATTCTCAGTTAGTCACCCTACAGTCCCTTTCCAATGTCTTACTGCATCTAATTTCTAATGTGACTGAATGCTCTTTGAGAGCCACAGGTGCTGGCATTACTTTAAGGATACATGCCTGAATGTGCTTGTGTGACTATGCTGAGCACTTCAAGACATCCTTTATTAATGCCCCATTTGGTAGCTCAAGTCTCTTTGGAATTAAAGTGAAAGAAACAGTGTCCGGAAGTGAACAATATAGGAAGACCCTTTCTGCCAATGGAATATGGTTCTTTACCACCAGAGATCCTTTTTAGGAACCAGAAAGATGCTATGGAACTACAGTTCTGCATAATAAGCAGAGGTTATTGCATCCCCTTTTTATGTCATCCTCCAGATTCAAAAAAGTTACCAAATGTTCCACCCTCTCAAAGACCAGCAGCACTAATACAAAAGCTGCTAAAAAAGTGAGTCATCCAAAAGGTCCCGCCAGACCAGCTGTGATCTGGAACGTACTCAAGATTCTTTTTAGTGCCAAAAAATATACTCTCAATTAGTAAATCATGTGCTCGTATTATGTGAATGCTTTGTTATAATTTTTATAAATTTCTGTATCTGAATTTTGTTTTCTACATGCATTGTTTAAATGTGGAGCTTTTTTTCCAGGGCCAGCGCTAAAAAAGGGCTTTGGCAAAGACAGACTATCCTAATCAACAAATGTCAAATAAATAAATAAGACTGAGGACCTTAGTCATCTCAACCAATAAGTCCAACAATCAAAGTTCCAGGTGGTCATGGTTTGGTCCCTTCTTCTACTATTGAGTGAGAGTGAACAGTTGGATGAGCTCCATAGACCTACAGGACGCATACTACCTTATCAATACTGGCAGGCAATTCAGAAGGTTTCTGTGCTTCCAGCTGTGAGCCAGTCACTTCCATTTCAGAGCCTTGACCTTTGGCCTCACTGCAGCCCCCTCCAGATATTCACCCAATGCATAGCAGTGGTTGCAGATTACATCAGAATACCAGGGTTCTGTGTGTTCCCATATCTGGATAACTGTCTCATTTTCACCCCTGCGGTAATCTACTCATTCAAGCAAGAGACTCCCTGCTCCAAGTTTGCCCGATATTGGGCATCATAGTAAGCTTGGACAAGTCCAAATTACTTCCTGTGCAAGTGATAGAATTCATAAGGACACACTTGGCACAACTTCTAAGATAGCAAACTTCCTCAGACTCTTCACAACCATGCTCAAGTCATTATCTCTTCACAGAAACCAACTTCAAGAATGGTTCTTCATTTGCTGGGTTCAGTGGCTGCATGCACCACTTTGGTTCCCCTTGCAAGGTACCCCATGAGAGTATTCCGTGATCTATCAAGTGTCAACCAATATCTTTCCAAATAATTCTGAAAAACATTTGCAGGACTCATATTCCTGCTGAAATCCCAGGTAATTCAAGGTTTCCCATTTGTATTTCTCCCAGCAAACGTCATAGTGAGAATAGATGCTTCCCAGATGGGGTGGGGAGCACTACAAGGGAAAAACAGTCCAGGCCACATAGTTCCTTCAGATGCCAGACTCCATATTAACATTCTAGAGATGGGAGCAGTTATCCTAGAGTTGCAGGACTTTCAGGACTCCCTTCTCCATCAAGGACTGATATCTATCCAGAACAACAGCATGTCGGTAGTTTGCTACATCAACAAAATGGGGGGAACCATTCTTACCTATTATGCAGAAAAGCCATAAGGGTTTAGTAATGAATGATATCTTCCAATCACTTTCTTTTAGCAGTGCACATTCCAGGGAAATCCAATATTCTAGCGGTCATTTTGAGCAGATCTATTCTCTTGTCATTTGAGTGGTCTGTCAACCGAAAGGGGCAGATCTTCTGCCACTGGGGCCAACCTTGCTACAATCTTTTTGCCTCTCCCCACAACACCAAATGCAACAGGTTCTTTACCCTGAGTCACTGAGGACAGTCTGATCCATATTTGGCCCCCTAGTCTCCTTTATGCTTTTTTCCCAACTCTTCTCATTCCAAAATTTCTTCAGAAAGCATTAGAGAGGAAGGTCACAGTGATCCTCAGTGCCCCTTTTTGGCCTTAATAAGTATGGCTCCCGTACCTGTAGCCTTATCTGAAACACCCTTCATGGATGCTGAATCCTAGTCTGGATCTCATTGCTCACCCACACAGCTTACCTCTCCCGAACATTCAAGCCCTCAAATTAACCACTTGGTTTCTCCAATAATGGTTAGTCAATCCAGGCTCTCCTCCCAAGTAGCCACATTCTTGCTTTATCTCAGCAACCTTCTACTAGGAAGATTTGCACAAGCAAATGGAAAAGGTTCTCTAGTTGGGTTTCTCATAGGAATTTAGACCCTTTTTGGAGCCCCTCCCAGTGGTCCTAGATTTTCTAGCTTCTCTATTTCAAAATGGTGCCAGTTACTCCACTATCAAAGTCAAATTGGCTGCTATCTTGGGCTTTCACTTTGGAGAGAGTCAGTCTCCAATTGCCTTTCTCAAGTTATCTAAGTCCTTTCTGAGGGATACTTTCCCTTTCAGACTTCTTCTTAGAGATCTTACTCCTCCTTGGGACATTGTTATTTTTCTTCCAAGACCTGATTAGACCTCCATTGGAACCTGCAGCTAGGGTGGATCTCCAGTTTTTAATGTGGAAAATACAATTTTTGGTTGCAATTACTTCTACCAAAAGAGTATCAGAACTCCAGGCTCTTTTTGTAAATCTCCTTACATCATTTTTCATAAGGACAGCATTTCCTTATGAACCAATCCTTCTTTCTTTTTTTCTTGTCAACGTTAGCTACAGAGGCTTCTTTAAATCAAAATAGCAGTCTTCCACGTTTCTTCCCAAAATTTTCCAGTAAAGGAGAATACATTCTGCATTTAGATATTCACAGACAGCTATATTTGTACATCCACAAAATCTTTTAAAAAGTCTAATCAGCTTTTTGTGTCCTTCTCAAAAAATAAGCTGGGTTACAGAGTTTCTAAAATCACTTTATCAAGATAGCTGTCTACATGCATTACACATATATACAAAGAAAAAGGCTTCCCTTACCTAAAACCATCAAAGCTCACTCTACTAGATCTGTGGCAACCTCAACTGCTTTCTTTTCCAGAGAATCTGTCAATGACAAGCAGGGCAGCCTTTGTTTCAGCTGTCCTCCAGAATATCCTTACATGAAACCACCCTAGAGTTATATTAGCTGGGGACTCTGTCCCATCCATTGAAGAATGGATGGAAGAGGCAATATCAGATACAAAATTATGTACTTACCATAATGATAGAGCTTTGCTCTTTGCTAACATACTTCCTCAACTCCTCTCCCACCTGTACTCCTGCCTAATTATGGAATTTATTATTCCTTTATCCTGGTATGACCAGACCTATTCTAAAGGTCCTTCAAGAGTACATTTTAGCTCCGGATCAGCTTATGAGCTCTCATACTATCAGTGGGTTACCTTTTGTAGTATTATTGTTATTATGAAGTTATCTGTATTCTTTCGGCATACTCAATTTGAGGTAATGTTGTGCTTTGTGGGGGGTCTTGGGTAAAGGGAGGAGCTTAAGCTTGGAATCCAAAGTCTTGAGTTGTGGAAGATGGATCCAGTGTTGGATCCAAAGACCCCAGCCATCAAAGAAGGATGGAAACAGACAACACAGATCTATCATTATGGTGAAAACTTTCATTTTGTTTATCTAGTCTGATACGGAGTTTAGTAAGATTTCTTAGGCATCTAAATACCTGTATTGAGTTTTGAGTCTTATGTTTACAGTTTTCTTTCCATCTTTTGTCACAATTTAGCATTAGTTGTTTTGTTTTCTTAGCACACCATGGTTCAGGGTTAGATTAGACTCTTGTATTGCACACTGGAGTTAAATCATTAAGGATTTTTAGGAAAATGTAATTGAAGAAGATGACTGCAGAGTCTAGAGGCATGTGTTTTAGTGTATTCCAGTTATACTGAGAAAGTGTTTTAATAAAAGTATCTTTGTTGAACTTGGCTGAATTCTGTATTTGGTTGTATATAATTTGTTTGTCCTGGCTGTTATAGCTTCTAATGACATATGTTGGCAGGTAATCACTTGGTTGGAGACATGCACTTATTAAACCTGCATTTAAGGGAAAGGGGAGTAGGAAAAACCCAGAGTCATATATACCCTTAAGTCTACTTTCATGTTGTGGAAAAATAATGGAGAAGGTAATATTAGATAAGTTATTGTCAGAATTGGATAGATTGGGACTTGAAACCATATATCAACATGCATATGTTGAAAATAGATATATTACCACCCTTAACATGATATTCTATAACAATATAATAACAGCTATGAATGAAAAATTGTGCTGTGATGTAAGTTATATAGATTTAACTTCAGCATTTGACAGGGTCACACACAAAACACTGATCAATAAATTACAACTAGATATCAATGTACTCTTGATAACATGGATAGCTGCATGATTTACAAGTAGGACATGGCAAGAATCATACAGCAACCGGACAAGTGAAATTCTTGGTTACAGTCAAGGTGTCCCACAGGGCTCTGTCCTAGGCCTTTACATGTTTAGATTGTATCTTTCAGACCTAACCTTTTTATCCGAGGTGTTCTACAGTCTATTTGCAGATGACCTGAAATTGGATAAACTGATTACATGTATTACACATAAGGCATGTCTCAAAAACTAAGCATATGAGATTTGGGAGACAGAAACTGAAAAGTGAATATTTAATACAGCACACAGTGATTGAAACTGTAGTTTAATTTAAGGACCTGGGTATATGGGTAGATCCATCTTTTAGTTTTTATAATCATATCAACCAAATGATTAATGATAGTTATAGATTATATAAAAAAATTTATATGGTCTAGGAAGTCAGAAATAATGAAGTCATTGTTTGTTAGTTACATTAAACCAAACCTGAGTATGGAATAACAATATGGGAAACCTGTAAGAAAACAAGCATGAGTAAACTGGAAAGAGTACTGTGGAAATATAACAAGTACATCCATGGATGTGAAAATTTAAGTTATTATGAAAGACTAAAATATATGAACTTGTACAGTGTCCCAAATAGATATTTAACAGGATATTCAGGTATATTGGGCATTTAGAGAGAACTGCCTATAGGAATGTTTGGGGTTATCAAAAAGTAGTAGAGAATTATCAGACAACCTATGTAGAAGATTCTATAGGAATCAGAGGTATACTAATTGATTCTCTGAGAGAGCAGCTGATGCATGGAACAGACTACCAAATTACATTAAAGCAAGTAGCAGTTTAGATATTTTTAAGAACAGACTGGATACTTATTATGGGAACAAGTGTTTAGTTATATTGGCAGGCTGGAAGGGCATTAATGCACATGCCTGAAATATTTGTATGTATGTATATATGCTCACTTGTTTATCATATCAGTGTAGATTATATTAAATCCTGAAGGTGTAATATCATTATCAGGTATTTCTGGTTTTAACCAGGTATCTGTCGCAATGACCATATCATGGTAGTGGAAATCAAGGTAGGCAAGGATGTCATAGATTTTATTGCACATGATTCTCAGTTTTATATTTAACAAATGGAGGTTATGATTGGAGGATACATGTTTGTGTTAGTAGCATGAGCATTGAGTGAGGTTTGGTCAGGGTAGAGCTGCTGATGGAAGGGCCCAGGGTTTTGGTGAATGTCTCCACTGACTGAGTGTTTCTTTTGTATAGGAAAGTGTATAATCCAATAGGTTTGAGCTTTAGTTTTATGGGTGCCCTGGTGATTGGATGGTTCAGTTTTGTATATTAGCTGAATAGATCTATGGTGGATTAGTGATAGAGGCCGGGTGATGTAAGGGATAAGTGGGCAGGGCATTTGTTTCGTAGATGTGTGTAGGTGGGTGAGATATATTCCTCTACTGAGAAAGTTTGATGGTTAGTGAGATAGGCTAGGAACTAGAGGAGTGTGACTAGGAGAATTCTAGGTAATGTCATTTTCAAATGTATAGTGTATATCTACTAGTTGGGTATAATGGATTAAAATGTTTGGGGTGTATGTAAGGATAAGTTACTCTGCTTGGTAGAGTACCAAACAGAGTGAATTCTATTATATCAGCTCCTATTGATTGAGGATTATAAATTAGATGAGTGTTGTGATTGGTTGTGGTTGTGGGGGGTTGAGTGTGTTTAAATCTAGAGGTAGAGGTGGTGGGTGGGAATTGGGGGTATGTATCACTATGCACCTCATTCTTTAAAGCATCAGTTATATTTGCACCTATTATTTTGTACACCATGCTTGTACAAAGCACCACATTATGTGACTACTATTTATGCAATTTCCATATGTTCTAGCAAGTCATATGGTCAGAAAGCCTTTATGTTGACTAATAGACAAGGTACAGCTTTAAGTTGAATGATTGGTTCAGTGATAAACAGAAAGAATGGAGCAAGATCACATTGTAGTCGGGATTAGGAACTATGTCCTTTTCACCCACTATTGTGTGATCTTAGAGTTAGTATATGCAAAGTCACAGGGATGTGAGGAATGCAGTCAGTAGTTACACTATATTTGCAAATGACACCAACTGTATTTAAGCAGAAATTGTATTTCTGCAGAATCCACACAGTAAATAAGCTATTAATAACAAATATGCTATATAAAAAGTAGATTGTTATTAATTTTAAGTCAAAATATTTTTTCTTGCAGACCCGGTTTATAAGTGCCTTAGGATACATTCTGCCACAACTTGGTTAAGATACCTTCTAGAAGCAGTGTTAAGCAAAATAATGTACCTGGATATCCAGTTTTCCCTAATGCTGCCTTCGTTTTCAGAGATTACTTTATGCACTATACTTCAGCTGCATTAATAGGCTGTGAAATTCATAGGTAAATAGTAAGCTAATGACAACCAGGGCCTTTATAAGCCTAGCCATGGAACCCAACTCTGTTGTGTCCTTATTTATCATGGGCATTTTTTAAGAGGCGGTATGTTAGGAAGTTTTTTAAAGGTTATGTGTGTGTGAGGTGGTTATGTTAGTTTGGACATAGTTACTGTCAGCCTCTATCTATTAGAGACATGGGGGGGGGGCAGAACCAGGGTGAATTTCTGATTTCCCAACCATTGGTCAAAGTTACACTTAAATAGGGTTGGGGATGGACTCTGCTTTGCATAGATGGGGAGCCTGTTCCAGAGCATGGGGATCCTCTGAGACATGTATCTGTCTCATCAACATGTCTTATTTGTATCACAAGCAAAATTTAAATCCTTAGATTAAAACCATTAATTGATAATTATGTTCCCTGATACGTTCCTTTAGTGTACTAACCGTACACTAAAGGAACGTATCAGGGAACATAATTATCAGATTAGAATTGGCTCAGATGTCAATGCTTTAGCTAGACATCACAAAGCAGCAGGGCCTGAACATGGTTTTAAATTCTATGTCCTGCAGACACTCACACAAGGTCTAAGAGGAGGAGACCTTATCAATAGAACATTGGAATGTGAGACCAGGTGGATTATTAGATGGAGAGCAGATGAATCCCCTGGCCTCAATGACAAGGTTCAGATCAAACCTTTTTTGAAGAGTAGGAGAATAAAAAGACCGAAGTGAATATGTCCATATTATAAGTCCTTAAATGGTAGTTTGTGACACTTTGATAGAACATCGTTTGTCCCAATTGGCAATGCATAGGAGCCTTCAGGATTTAGATGAATGGTTATAGGTCTTTACGCCACTGACGTTTTACACATGCTTGATTTGTGTACAATAGCTGTTAAGAATGGCTGAAATTGTTTTTGCACTTTATGATTACGTGTAACCCTGCAGTCCTTGTAACATGTTTCTCATATTTATGAATTTCTTTTAGAATTAACATGAACGTACATATTTGAATTTTAAACAGTATAGTATTTTTTACAATGTTTTATATTTTTTATTAATGAGCTTGCCTAAGTTAATGGACTCTTTAATTTTGTAATTTGCAAAGAAGTCTGATGCGATGTACATAGCACTTTAAATTGGAATGTGCCTTTGATACAGAGTTCGTAACCAATCACAGCCCATGGAGGGCTTTTAAAAGTTTGAAGTACTGTGTATATCATTACAAGTCTGAAGAAGCCTGTTGGCGAAAGCGCTCACTTTGTCTTAAATTAAAGTTTTTTTACTGAACATCTAGTATTGTATGCTGTGAAGTATATTTTTGGAGTTCCATCACGTTTCATTGCCATAGGGGACAGCGTATATGGTGTTTGGATTTTATTATTACATGCAGAAATATGTTTTGGAGGAGGAACGAGGTTTAAGAGAATGCAGGAAATGAACACTTTATGTAATTATGGTTTAAGTATATTGTATAAAACAATA
Organism: Protopterus annectens; assembly: GCF_019279795.1. Lineage (NCBI taxonomy): Eukaryota > Metazoa > Chordata > Ceratodontiformes > Protopteridae > Protopterus > Protopterus annectens. The sequence goes on from NC_056750.1 coordinate 589,734,022, forward strand.
TGAGATGTATATTGTTTGTAAATATGGACTTGTTAATATGGCTTGATTACTTTTATATAAAAGTAAGTTTGCCTGTCTCACAAGTGATAAGTCAACAAAGAAACTTTTTGTTGCTGTTGTTTAAAAAAAAAGTTAGCATCAATAATACCAACCCAAACGAAAAATTTCACATATGAAGCAAACAATTTGCTTCAATTTATACCTACTTACATGGAACAATTCAGAGCTCATGTTTTAGTTAAACTAATTATTTGTAAAGCGTAGCAAACTGCTTAACTGCTTGCTACAAATATAGCAAACGGTTGCTACAGTTTACACCCTGTCTGGCTACAAGGAGTACTACAGCACTCAAGTTTTAGTTAAAAAATAGCAAGAGCAAGCAGTTGGTACAGTTTAGACAACACATGGAGCTCTACAGTGCTCGCGTTTGACTGCAAGTGCAATACTGGCTTTTAAAAGCCGGTATTGCATTAAAGAGTGATTGGGATAGCCTAATCTTTCACAGGGTAATTGCCCATCTCTTCCCACCCCACCGTTCTAGTCAGACATTGTCATAATGGAGCTAGCAAATCTTGTTGATAATTCATTATCTTTTGGCCATCGTGTCTCTGCAGCCGTTCAGAAATCATTTTGTCTGGCTAATCTAATTTCCAAAAGGCATCTCCTCTGGATCCAGATAAGTTTTAATTCCATTTTACAAGGGTCACTGATTTACAGTTCTCAAAAATAAGTAAATAAAACTCCATTTTCATGAAATTATATCTGATAATTATACCTGTGATTTTTACATGTGATTTCCAGTTATTACTGTGATGTTATTGTAATTTTCCTTTTCATCTATAAATGTATGCAAATGTAAAACAGTTTCTAGGTACAGAATAGTTAACAAAGCAAGCTGACAATATTGTAAGTAATAAATATAAGAAGAAATACAGGTTGTAGTGAATGAGTGCTCTGACCACAGATGTCAAATTCCATGAAAATCCTGTTTTTACAATGCTCGAGCAGTCTAAATTCAGAATGTACTGGTATTTTGCTAAAAAATTGAAGATCAATGCCCCTGGCCTTTTATCATCTCTCATCTGACTCATTATCAAATATAATGCCCCTTTTGGTATGCATTTATCTAAACATAATATATCTCTCAACTTGTAAGACCTCAGAGTCCTTATAAATTTATAAATGGTAAAATCCATTTTTTAATGCTTGCTTCCAAGTTTAATTGGTATGCTGTTTAAAAAAACATCACTCTCCCAGTATTCTCCTGTCATTGTACATTTGTCTTGCTTATCTTGGTCTTAGTCAAGTTTTGACTGATTTAGCCTGACTGCATGGGTCTGTAGTTGCCCACTAGAGTTAAGCATCCTCTATTTGTATAAATATGGTTTTCCAGATTTGTGAGGTATGCAGTTGTTTAAGTTGTTGGAGGAGGATGAAAAGAAGGTGAAGAAAAAAAAAAGAAAAAAGCTAAGGCACAAAATGGTCACCAAGCTATTGCCAGATTTCTTTCATGAATTGTTATTTTTTCTTGTGTATTAATAATGGAAGGTTTCATGGGAAGTACAAGGTCTGTTCCATCAACCACTAATTGTAGATTTGTGGCTTTTGTAGCTAAATTTATGATTTAAGTTATTTTCCTTTATTAGTTGTTGCATCCTGTCTGCTGAAGTATTAGCAACCAGGTAAAACCACACAAAATACTTATTGCCTACTTTCCTAATGAATATGAAGATGTCTATTCATTTTACATTTAGAATGTTCTCTTGGGAGTTGTTTTAAGAAATAATTTAGCCTTATAAGGAATGGTCCCTTATAATATGTTTTCACACTGCAGTTTGCATTGCTTCATTCTTTTTTTCCTGAAGCATGTTTTGGACTTGGAGAAAAATGAATTTCCATGGGATTAGCGTAAAGCATTGAACCATTCTACTAGCCAGTCACAGGGGACAAATAACCGAGGGGCGGGCAATGTGGAAGTTCATCAGGTCTGTCAGCATTTCTTTTGTGATGTAGGAATAATCTGGAGACCCCCAGCAAAAACCCATGTGGGCAAATAGCACCCCCTTTGAGAACCCCTCAGTGTTAGGACAGAAATACTGTGCTGCCTGATGTTGCTGATCTCCTTTTTAATTAGAGGGGAGAATGCAGCATCTTTTTGTAACAGAGAGTGTATTTCTTTGTTTGATGGCAAAGTACTGAGCTTTGAGAGAGCAAAAAGCTTTGTCACTAATAACAGTAAATGTAAAAAAGCACCGACAGTACCACAGCTAAAATATTTATTAAAATAAATTGAAGTAAAATAAAAATCTTTTCTTAGAACTCACAGTACAAAGGTTAGCACTTTCAGGGATCTACCCCTTCATCAGACAACTGTTGAAAATCCCACAATTACTTAAATACTTTAAAACAGTCACATGATGATTCAAAAATTACTAAAATCACTATTGATTTAAAATGAAACACGGTAACCAATGCATCTACAAAAATAAAAACATTTGCATCATATGTCACAAATTCCCTATATAAACTAATAGTTCTATTAAACCACATATAGAGAATATGAAAAAATACATATAAAATGTATATATGTATAAATAAAAAATATATAAAACACATATATATATATATATATATATATATATATATATATATATATATATACACATGTATTAGGGAAAAAAAAAATATATATATAAAATATATATAAAAATATATATACATATATGAAGAACATCATCATCTTTCGGCTTTTCCTGTTAGGGGTCACCACAGTGGATCATCTCTTTCCATTTCTTCCTATCCTCTGCATCTTGCTCTGTCACACCAACCGCCTGCATGTCCTCTCTCACCACGTCCATAAACCTTATCTTAGGCCTTCCTCTTTTCCTCTTACCTGGCAACTCCATTATTAGCATCTTTTTCCCAATATACCCATCATCCCTCCTCAGCACATGTCCAAACCAACGCAATCTCGTCTCTCTTGCTTTGTCTCCAAACTGTCCAACATGAGCTGACCCTCTAATAAACTGATTCCTAATCCTATCCATCCTAGTCACACCAAGTGCAAATCTTAACTTCTTTAATTCTGCCACATCCAGCTCTGGCTCCTGCCTTTTTGTCAATGCCACTGTCTCCAACCCATATAACATAGCTGGTCTCACTACTGTCTTGTAGACCTTCCCTTTCACTCTTACTGGTACCCGTCTGTCACAAATCACTCCTGACACTCTTCTCCACCCATTCCACCCTGCCTGTACTCTCTTCTTCACCTCTCTTCCACATTCACCATTACTCTGAACTGTTGATCCCAAGTACTTAAACTCATCCACCTTTACCAACTCTACTCCCTGTATCCTCACCATTCCTCTACACTCCCTCTCATTTACACACATATATTATGTCTTAGCCCTACTGACCTTCATTCCTCTGCTCTCTAGAGCATATCTCCACCTCTTCAGAGTCTCCTCAACCTGATTCCTACTCTCACTACAGATCACAATGTCATCTGCAAACATCATAGTCCACGGGGCCTCCTGTCTGATGTCATCTGTCAACCTGTCCATCACCACTGCAAATAAGAAAGGACTCAGAGCTGATCCTTGATGTAATCCCACCTCCACCTTAAAAGGATCTGTCACTCCCACTGCAGTCCTCACCACTGTCACACTACCCTCGTACATATCCTGTACCACTCTTACATACTTCTCTTCCACTCCCGACTTCCTCATACAATACCACAACTCTTCTCTAGGCACCCTGTCATATGCTTTCTCCAAGTCTACAAAGACACAATGCAACTCCTTCTGACCTTCTCTGTATTTCTCCAGTAACACTCTCAGAGCAAACATCACATCTGTAGTGCTCTTTCCTGGCATGAAACCAAACTGCTGATCACTAATCAAATACCTCCCTTCTTAACCTAGCTTCTACTACTCTCTCCCATAACTTCAAGCTGTGACTGATCAATTTTATCCCTCTGTAGTTACTGCAGCTCTGCACATCACCCTTATTCTTAAAGATAGGTACCAAAACACTTTTTCTCCACTCCTCAGGCATCCTCTGACTTTCCAAAATTTCATTAAACAATCTAGTTAAAAATTCCACTGCCATTTCTCCTAAGTACCTCCATGCTTCCATTGGGATGTCATCTGGGCCAACAGCCTTTCCATTCTTCATCCTCTTCATAGCTGTCCTTACTTCCTCCTTGCTAATCTGTTTCACTTCCTGATTCACTATCCCCACATCATCAAACCTTCTCTCTCTCATTCTCTTCATTCATCAGCCTCTCAAAATACTCTTTCCATCTACTCAACACACTCTCCTCTCTTGTGAGTACCTTTCCCTCACTGTCCTTTATCACCCTTACTTGCTGCACATCTTTCCCAGCTCTGTCCCTCTGTCTAGCCAATCGGTACAGGTCCTTTTCTCCCTCTTTAGTGTCCAATCTCTCATTCAACTCTCCATATGTCTTATCCTTTGCCACCTCTCTCTTTGCCATGTGCCTCATCTCCTTATACTCATGTCTACTTTCTTCATCTCTTTGACAATCCCACTTCTTCTTCGCCAGCCTCTTCGTCTTTATACTCTCATGTACTTCCTCATTCCACCACCAGGTCTCCTTGTCCTCCTTCCTCTGTCCAGATGTCACACCAAGCACCTTTCTAGCAGTCTCCCTTACTAGTTCTGCTGTAGTTACTCAGCTATTCGGTAACTCTCCACTGCCTTCCAGTGCCTGTCTTAACTCTTCCCTAAACTCCACTTCACCGTCACCCTTTTTTAACTTCCACCATTTAATCCTTGGCACTGCTTTCACACTCCTCCTCGTCTTCTTGATCACCAACGTCATCCTACAGACCACCATTCTATGCTGCTTAACTACACTTTCCCCTGCCACCACTTTACAGTCTCCAATCTCCTTCAGACTGGCCCTCCTACATAGGATATAATCCACCTGTGTGCATCTTCCTCCACTCTTGCACGTCACCCTATACTCCTCCCTCTTCTTAAAATACGTATTCACCACAGCCATGTCCATCCTTTTCACAAAATCCACAATCATCTGACCTTCTTTGTAGACTTGGAGAAAGCATATGACAGGGTGCCTAGAGAAGAGTTGTGGTATTGTATGAGGAAGTCGGGAGTGGAAGAGAAGTATGTAACTCCATAACACCATACCTACCCATCACTTCCTCATCCCCTCTGTTCACTTCACCAATATGCCCATTAAAGTCCACTCCAATCACTAGTCTCTCACCCTTGGGTACACTCACCACAACTTCATCCAACTCACGCCAAAATTTCTCTTTCTCATCCATCGCACACCCAACTTGTGGAGCATATGCACTAACAACATTCATCATTACACCATCACTTTCGAGCTTCATAAACATCACTCTGTCAGACACTCTCTTCACGTTTAAAACACTTGGCATATTGTTCCTTTAGTATAACCCCTACCCCATTTCTCCTGCCATCCACACCATGATAGAACAATTTGAACCCGTTTCCTAAACACCTGGCCTTACTTCCCTTCCATCTGGTCTCTTGCACGCACAATATATCAACCTTCCTTTTCTCCATCATATCAGCTAGCTCCCTTCCTATACCAGTCATACTGCCAACATTCAAAGTTCCTACCCTCACTGCTACACTCCTAACCTTCCTCCTCTCTTCCTGCCTTTGGGCATGCCTTCGCCCTCCTCTTCTCCTTCGGCCAACAGTAGCCCAATTTCCGCCAGCACCCTGTTGGCTAACAGTACTGGTGGCAGTCGTTGTTAACCCGGGCCTCGACCGATCCGGTATGGAAATATGAAGAACACATGTAGAAAATGTATGTATAAGAAAAATATTCTACATGTAGATTAATACACAACATATATAAAAATACGAGTGAGTATGTGTACTTGTGCATATGCCTTACTAAAAATATAGAAAGCATAATATAAAAATATGAAAATGTATAGTGGTGCATAAAAAAAATATATATAATCTATGTACCATTGAAAAAAATCAATGCTTCAGTGGTCGAGCTTTTAAAAAAGGTTTAAGCGGCACCATTTGATTCAAACCCGGGGGTTTATCTGCGTAAATCATATAATCCATCTCTGTTCAGCAGCTTCTGTGTCATTAGATAAATTGCCCCACCTCTGTTTCTCAGATAGAATCTGTAGAACTAGAAATTTATAATTATGTTCTGGTCCTGTGCTCATACTGGGCATAGCAATAGCAGTACTTTATTTACAGTTTCTAATAATCTAATAACATTGTAAAAAGTGTTATTGACAAGGTTTCTTTTCTGATTTTTGACTTGTTAATTACTGGCATGATAAATGAAGAGTTGTTTGAGTATTTTTCGGTCAGTAATCCTACCATTCCTGAGATATATGGTTTACCCAAGATACACAAGAATCTGTTAGTGCCACCTGTGCGTCCCATAGTCTCAGGTAAAGGATGGGTTACTGAACCGTTATCCATCTTTATTGAAAAGAGTTTACATCCACTTCTAATTAATTGTGAGAGTGTGTTAAGAGACTCCAAGGTTTTTCTGGAAACCCTTAGGTTGAAATGAGCAGAGATAGACACAGACTGCTGCTGTTTTCTAGTAACAATGGACATAGAATCATTGTTTACTGTAATCCCTAATGAATGGAGGATTGAGAGCATAAGGGAATTACTCCATAGTGTTGATTTCAACAAGAACAAAGGTGATCTCATTTGTAGCCTGCTGGATATATTGCTGACCAACAATGTTTTTCTGTTTCAACAATAGAAATACCTACAAAGGGTTGGCGTGGCTATGGGCACAGCTTGTGCCAATAGCTATGCCAACCTTTCTTTGGTTCAATGGGAACGCACATATGTATTAACCAACAGTACCTATGGTATATACATTGATTGGTACGTCAGGTTTGTGGATAATATTTTTTTGCTGTGGAGTGGTCCAGAGTCAGAGTTGAATGCATTTTTTACTTATCTCAATAACACTACTCGATTTCCTAGATTTACCTCTCAGTATTCCATCACTGAAATTGACTTTCTAGATATCAAAGTGAGTAGAGATGACCTGAATCACATAAAAACTAGCTTATTTAGGAAACACGTTAGGAAAAATATGTTCCTTCACCTGCCTGGCTAAATTATTGTTTGCCTGACTGAATTGTTTTGTATATTTTCTGGCACTGTTTTATGTTTCTCATCTGTCCTGAAACTGCTTACCCCCTATTTTCTGAGGTGGAGTTTATAAAACTGGTCTAACAGCTTTTGTGTTATCTGATTGCTTCAAGGCTTGCTGATTTAAAAATAGTTTCTGTTTTTAAATACTTGCATACACTGTTGGAAACTCCTGGGTTCTGGCTGGTGTGATTCTCAACCAATCTGGAAATATATTGTTGATTGATAAGTATATTTCTTGGCATTTTAATCTTCCAGAGTTCTGCATTGTCTTAATTTTGCCTGACTGAATTATTGTTTGCCTGACTTAATTATTTTATATATTTTCTGGCATGGTTTTATATTTCTTATCTGTCCTGAAACTGTCCCCCCCCCCCCATTCTTGTAGAGTTATTATAGTTGGTGGCTTTGCAGTTGCCTGCCCCTACTGTAAATTTGATCTGGGACACCCCTCCCTGTCTGGTGTTCACTCTACTTAATACAGAGAGAACATTTGAGAAAGCCAACCCATTTAGGTTCTTAATGCCTGCTCCTCCTTCCTCTGTCCTTGCACTTTACTAAAAAAAAAAAAGCACTTTATTTTGCTTTTGCCTCTTCTTAAAAGTACTCAATTGTATTTATTCTGCTGCATTTATTACTGCTTGGTAGTAGTCTGATTAAATTGTAACTGTTATTCTAAGCCTTTCGGTTTAAGCACTTGGGCTTCAGACCAGTTGTTTTACATTAAGAAGGTTTGTGGTCTGCACTGTTGTGGCAGGACAGGTAGCTTACATCCTTCTAAATTGGGAATTGATGATTGAAGGCTCAGTGTCTGTTATTCTAAAAGTGTATTAGTTCTGGTTTAAGCACTTGGGCTGCAGGCCAGTTATTTTACATTAAGAAGGTTTGTGGTCTGTACTCTTGTGGGAGGAGAGGTTAGATTCTGCCCTTCTGAGCTGGGAATTTCTGGTTAAAGGATTATTGTGCCTGCTTATTTTAACTGTTTCTTTCTGAAATTGGTGTGCCTTGTTTGCTCTAGCATAGACTAGATTCAGGCATGCTGAATTTAGCTTTGTTTGTATAACTTGAGCACTAATCCAGGCCATCTTTTTTGGAGAAGGTTCCCTTGCATCCTAGTGGCAGGAGTGTGCAGTTAGAAATTGTCTGACTGAAGACTGCTGGAACAGGGCTCAGTTTTGAGCTTTTTTACTGGTTAATTGGGTAATTTCTTTAAATCAGTTTCCTCGTTTTCTATTGTTATATATAAAAATTGCACTTTATTCATCTGCTTTTACTGTATTTGTGTTTCATCCTACTTTATTGCATTTATTCTGCTGCATTTATTACTGCTTGTTAGTAGCCTAATTAAACTGTAACTGTTATTCTAAGCCCTTGCTTGAAGCACTTGGGCTTCAAACCAGTTGTTTTACATTAAAAAAGGTTTGTGGTCTGCACTGTTGTGGCAGGACAGGTAGCTTACATCCTTCTAAATTGGGAGTTGCTGATTGAAGGCTTAGTGTCTGTTATTCTAAGAGTGTATTAGTTCTGGTTTAAGCACTTGGGCTTCGGGCCAGTTATTTTACATTAAGAAGGTGTGATCAGCACTCTTGTGGGAGGGGAGGGTAGATTCTGCCCTTCTGAGCTGGGAGTTTCTGGTTAAAGGCTTATTGTGCCTGCTTATTTGAACTGTTTCTTTCTGAAATTGGTATGTCTTGTTTGCTGTAGCATAGACTAAATTCAGACCTGCTGAATCTAGCTTTGTTTGTATAATGTGAGCATTAATCCAGACCATCTTTTTTTGGAGAAGGTTCCCCTGCACCCTAGTGGCAGGAGTGTACAGTTAGAACTTGTCTGATCGAAGACTGCTGGAACGGGGCTCAGTTTTTTAGCTTTTTATTGGTTAATTTGTTTAAATCAGTTTGCTCATTTGCTACTGTTATATTAAAAAAAATAAAATGTATGCATCACCGCTTAGCTAGAGTTAAACTATTCCTGGTGCCATAAAGTGTGCCCTTCAAATTTTCTCTTAGAACTAGCCAGTTTTTTACTTTTAGCACTCAAATCTGTTTCTTTGAGATCAGCACTTGTTCAGAACTCGTAAGCACTAAATAAGCTACAGATTACTACAGCACTCAACTTTCCTCACTTGCCTAGAGGAAAACAGTTTTTAGTACTTAATAAATAAGCACCTATCCAGGCATGTCTAAGGGTCAGCTCCTGGTGTTTTCTCCTGTCTACCTGATGACAGAGACCTGGTTCAAGGCTCCAGAGAGCACCCCTGCATTACCAGGCTATAATTCATACCACACCTTTCGGCCACCTAAGCTGGACCGAAACACTAAAGTTGGAGGCGTGTCATATTCATTAAGGATATCCACACCTCCAGGCTAGTTGCTCAGCATAATGCATCCGAGATTATCCAAGTGCAACTAACTCTGGGCAAGACCGCAATCCAAATTATATCTTGCTACAGATCCCCCACTATGCCCCAGGATTCCCACTCTTCATTTCTTAATACACTGGAAAATATTAGGGTACAACCCAACACCCTAATAATGGGCGATTTCAACTACACCACCATCAAGTGGGAAAACTACTCATGTACCAACTCTTTTTCTCAACCTTTTCTGGAATTCATAAATTCCAACTCCTTGGATCAACTTTTCCACACCCCCACCAGGGGCAGCAATACCCTAGACCTGGTCATTACCAACATGGGCGACAGGTATCACACCAGAGGTCAATTCCTCATTGGTCAGATCCGACCACAAGGTAATCAGCCTAGACATCAACATCCCGCCCCCATCCCCCATTAGGGAAACCACCGTAAAAAATTTCTCCAAAGCCAACTTCATGCTTCTTAAGACAGGAGTGGCAAACATCACGACACCCATGCAGACAGACAATAGAGGTACGACTGCTGAATCCTACAAAAATGCACTTTATAAGCACTTACAAGAGTGCATGAATCGTGCTCTCCCTAACAGAACCAAGATGCTATCCTCCAAAAAAGGAAGCCAATCTGGTGGTCCCCTGCCATAAACAAACTCTACAACAGAAAAAAGAAACTGTTGCAAAAAAGTAAAGTCCCATGACTGGAAGAACTCCCTGGTCAGCCTCAGTAAGAAGCTGAGATCCCTCATAAAATCCTCCAAAGCTAGTTATGAAAACAAATTTGTCACTGATTCTAAAGACAACCACAAAACATTCTTATAGCTAAGTCAAGAATCTCAATGCAACACACAGATCTGCTCTGAGTTACAGCACTATGGCACTAAATATACAGAATGAAGTGATATTTCCAACATCCTGGCAGTGCTAACTTTACCCCCCCCACCCCCTAAAAGGCTCATCTCTATACCAGAAAAATGCAAAGTTCCTGTAATCACGGATGCAGAGGTAAAAACCACACTCTCCAAAGTCAAGAACACAGCATTCATGGGACCTGACAACATCCGAGACTGTGTTCTACATGAACTACAGAATGAACTGGCACCCCACCTAAGCACCATGTTCAGTCATAGCCTCACCTCAGGCTTTGTGCCCACTGAATGGCTCACAGCAACAGTTATCCCACTCCACAAAGGGGGAGCCACCACAGACCCCAGGAACTACCGCCCCATTAGCCTAACGAGCCTGGTCTGCAAGGGCATGGAACGTATCATCATGGAACTTATAAACAAAGACATTGGTAATCTCCAAACTCTGGACCCCACCCAGTTTAGGTTTGTAAAAGGCAGATCATGCCTCCTAAACCTGATTGACTTCTTTGAAGCAGTCACCAAAGCCGTAGGCGAGGGTAAGGTGGTTCACACAGCCTATCTAGATCTCGCCTAGGCTTTTGACACCATCCCCCACTCTGGAATTATAGATAAACTCACTAAACTAGATATAAATCCCTATGTTACAAGATGGGTTGCCAACTGACACACTGACAGAACCCAAACTGTGAAAGTAGCAGACTCCAAATCCGACTTCAGACCAGTGACAAGTGGAGTACCACAGGGTTCAGTCCTGGGTCCTCTCCTGTTTGGTATCTACTTTTCTGAATTACTGCTAACACAGAAGGTCTTTGGCTAATGAAGTTCACAGATGACTGCAAACTAGGAGCCATAATTGAAACTCCTAACGATGTGGACATCCTGCAAAAAGGGCCTCACTGAGACAGATGCCTGGTGTCAAAGCCATGTCCTCAAGCTCAATGCCAACAAGTGCACTGTCATGCCCTTTGGTAAAAACTCTGTACCCATGAGCTACCACATAGCTGGTAGTCTACTTAACACTGAAAGTGTGATAAGAGACCTTGGGACACAGGTGGACAGTAGTCTTTCCTTTGATAATCACATCACCACAGTAGTCAGGAAATCTTTCTACGTGGCACACCTCATTAGAAAAGGTTTCTCATCCAGGAAAAAAGAGGTCATTGTTCCCCTTTACTCATCACACATTAGACCCATTATAGAGTACAACGCCCCTTTTGGTATTTACCTCACAAGACATCTACAACAACTGGAAAGGCCGCAGAGATACCTCACAAAGAGGATTACCAGCCTCAAACAGATGCCCTACGCAAACTGTCTCAAAAAACTCCAGCTTTACTCCATCACATACCGCCTACTCAGATGCGTTCTCTGCCTAACATACAAAGCTATGTCAAACCCAGAGCTGTTGGACATGCACCACTTAAAGAAATCCCTCCGAGCTACACTAGGGACCTAAACCTTGTCACCACAATAAACAGAACATGCTGGAGGGATAGACTCCTGTCCCAGAGACTTCCTGTACAGTGGAACAAACTACCTATCTATATCAAACAAAGCTCCTCATTAGCACTCTTCAAGAAAAATCTTGATGATTAGATGGCAAATAGGAAATTCACCCCAGGGATCACCTTTTTGGCTCTGCTTGACAGGGGCAAAGGAAAATAATTTTCTTGGGTGGTGAAAGCCAGGATACCTTTTTGGCTAGGCTTGTATAGGCCCTAGGGCCGATAGCCTAGTACCTACCTATGAACCTATGAACACTGAAGACTGACAGTACTGTATTTGGTTGACTTCAATTAGATTAGGTCAGCTAAGCAAATAGTTGAAAGGTTGTGAGACTGCACAATTCTAGGGAATGGGAAATATGCGCTTTCCCTGATATTGTATGATCTCAGAGTTAGTATATATAATTAGTATACATAATTAGTAGGGGGTGTGGAGGCAAAGAGGTGCTTGCCTCCCCCCCTAGCAAAAAAAGAATGTTTTCTTCTGTTTTTTGAAGTTTAATTTTGCATTTGCCATGAATAATGCTTGGTGCATGCTTTTTAGCTTGTCAATGTTTTGTGATGAACATTGTGATCATATATATATATATATATATATATATATATATATATATATATATATATATATATATATATATATATATATATACATATATATATATATATATATATATATATATATATATATACATACACACACACACACACACACACACACACACACACACACTTAATTACATAATTATAGATCTCTCTCTCTCTCTCTCTCTCTCTATATATATATATATATATATATATATATATATATATATTAGTAACAGTTAATTTTGTTGAAAACTGAGGTAGCTGTTCTTCTTTTGGCTTTTCCCGGTTAGGGGTCGCCACAGCGGAACTCCGGTCCGCTAATGATTGGCAGTAGATTTTTATGGTGTTGAGGTGAAAACTGAGGTAGTCAACCATAAAAATGGAGCTTCACTTTTGGATGAATAAAAGACTTGCGTGAGTGAAAGGTTTTTGTTTATTGGAATGCTTGCCCTGTCATGATTTTTGTGCATATGAAGAAGAGGGACAAAGCCCCCACACATAAAAACACTTTTTTCAGCTTTGGTGTGTGCATTTGTGTGAGTGAGTTTTTACTAATGGAAGGTTGTTTTCCTTGCAGTTGCAATTGTATCTGTGTATGTTATATATGTGGTCGACCACTGCATAGTTGATGTTTTGGGTTTGTCTATGTTATGGTCAAGTATTATGCTACTCAAGCTTTGTGAATATTCTCCTACCTATCTTTCTATCTATATATGTTGGCAGGGAAGAATGGGCGTGCCTGTTCTTGGGCGGAGGAGCATGCACTTGGAAGCAACTTGCTCTCAGTTACAGACTGAAGTTGGGGATATGCAGAGCGGGGCAATGGACCATTTTGCATGTTCATTACTGGACATGAATAGGGTCTACACAGGGAGGGATGGGGACAGTAAGGCATATTGCAAACATTCCACAGTAGCAATATGACTCTGCACCAGCAGCTCCAGTCTCCTTACTGGCCCAAACATAGGCCAGAGAAAGCAAGTAATTTGCAGTCTAAAACTTGGTTCCTGCTATGGTTGTGCATGCAAACATTCTATGTAAATCTGAGTGTAAATATGCTTGAACTGCAAAAGTATAGTGTCAAAAGCAACTCTGTTTTCCTATGTTGCACCTGACAGTTTAGTTGGTGAAATTTCATGTGGATGTGATCAGAAGCAGCCTTAGGTCAACTGGTGCCCTAGGCAAAAGGGCTCCACGGCACCCCCTACCACACCATCTGGTCTACCTACACCAAATAAATACTGGAAAAGTGCCCCTGCTACAGTGGCGCCCTAGGCGGCCGCCTAGTTGGCCTATGCCTAAGGCCGGCCCAAATAAATACTGGAAAAGCACTCCTGCTACAGCGGCACCCTAGGCAGCTGCCTAGTTGGCCTATGCCTAAGGTTGGCTATGATGTGATGCAAAGTTGTGGAAGCAAGGTTCAGTGCATACAGAACAACATGCCTGTGAAACTAACAAAAATCAACCACATTTTCACAGCAGCAGGAATGGAGGTGCACGTATTTTGTGGGGTAACTAAGTTTCCCATATGATGAAGTGCAAATATGATGTGAAATACTTACTCTTTTTTGATTACTTGTGCATTTCCAGGTTTATTTCTCTGTATGTTCAACAATCAAAACAACAAAAATGAGCTCCAAGTGAAGCATTGTGTGTTTTAGTAAATGTGATACAACAGTGGCAGTAAAAGGCAGTGCATGCATGTGTGTGTGTGTGTGTGTGTGTGTGTGTGTGTGTGTGTGTGTGTGTGTGTGCGTGAGTGTGCGTTTGTGCGCGCGTTCTAAACTTTATTTTGCATTGGAAATCCATGGGCATGGAATGGTATACCAAGGGTTGTTGCTTCAATGTGTTTCTTTTCTCAAACAGTGGTTGTGACATACAACTTCTAGGTTGTGTTGTAATCTGTGCTGTCCTTGTTCGTGAGTGCTCTAGCTAGTCTGTCCATGTGTAGCTATTAATTATTCCTGGATAGGTTTTATACCAGAAGACTGGAAGCAGAATCCATTCCCACCCTGTAAGAAGATATTTTTTCTCTTTTTTTTGAATTTTGCTACTCTTTCTTAATACATGGTTATCTTATGTTTCTTTTTTTTCCCTGTCTGTCTGGGCAAATGTGAGTACCTTGTTATGATGATGCCTGAATATTACATTATACAACAGGCGAAAAACATGTTGTGTCTTTCGGCTTTTCCCTGTTAGGGGTCGCCACAGCGGAACTCCGGTCCACTAATGATTGGCAGTAGATTTTTACGTGCCGAGTTGCCAGCCCTGACGTACAACCTTCAACGAAGGTACGCGAAAAACTAATAATGATAAAAAAAATAATTTCCAGTGATTTGTTTTTTCCAATTCACATTGACTGGGGAATGTTAAAGGCAGTTTTGTGTACTGAATGTTGTCCTTGTTACTCTCTCTGTATCATGTTAAACTGCACGAGTACATAAATGCATAAATACATAAATGACCTGAAGGGAATAAAAGCATTTGATTCATTGAGCAGCTGATAGCAAGCAGATGAGATGGTCTGCACAAGATGGTGCCCCTGTACACATCTACAGCTGCTGATCCATACAGACAAACACACACACACAGGCATGAGTTACACTCAGACACTGATACACTGTCACATTTGCACACATACACACTGTCAGGGATACCACCATTGAACCCATCTCTAACATTACAGAATCACTAATAGTAAGATCATCTGAGTACAGAGCCCCTTATAATTGTGATGTCTGTGGAGATACAAGAATGAAACTTAAAAACAGTGAATTTTGTCTAACAGGTAAATGGGTATAGCCTAGGCATCAATGTAGAATCTGTGCAGTCCTAACCTGTACCTTGAGTTCATTGAGTAGAGATTGTATTACATAACTTTCAATGTATGCCCCAAAAGGAAGGAACTGTTTATCATTTACTTATTGATTCATTTTATGTCATTTCATTTTGCTGCGTGTGAAGATCCTGTAGACTTTTTTTCCAGCAGATGCCTAGGAATATGCACTACAGTCTACCAAATGCTGAATCATTAAAAATGGATTTACTAAATCTGTAAATAACCAAACACTAGCCAGATGAGGAGAACCCTCTTAATTTTCCATCATAAAAAGGACTTCCTACACCTCTTAAATTAACCATAACCTATTCTCTGGTCATAGTGCCATATAGTATGTTTTGTTTTATAGGAGAATTATAAAAGATTTGGAAAATCTCGTTTCTTCAAACCTGACATCGAAAGTGATTGTGCTAAACACCTGAAATGGTATTTACAGTAAGTAGAGGAACCTTTGCCAGATCACCAGACTAATCTCCTCTTCTTTTCCACTAGGAAGCCCTTTTGTTTGCATGCCCGTAAGAATTCATTGGTAGACTACAGAGGAACATACTTAAGGCCAGTGATTTTGGGACTGAGATTAAAAAGAAATTACTGAAAATAACATGGAGTGAAATTGCTATGGATTGTTTTGAAGGTAAGATTCCTTTCAAGATTGTTATGCAGAAAAGAATGTCTCTAATGAAAAGGAGACTTGGTGACATTTGAAGATGGTAGTTTGAAGACCTATTCAAAGCAGCAACCCCGCAAGCAACAGGTGGAAATGTTTTTTGAGGTTTCATTCGTGCAGTTTGTTTATTTCTGTATACATAACTACAAGTTGCATTAACTGATTTCATGAAATTGAACAGAATCATTTTAAAAGGTAATATTAGAACTCCAAAGAGGAAACAGTAGTGAAACCAAGGGTAACAAGAAGATTTTACAGGACCTAAGCAGCATGATTTCATCAGGAAGAACCATAGGGAAGGCTAAGGGAAGATTTCCTGTTTCTGCCAAATATTTCACATGATGGAAAAAGCGAAGCAGGTACCTCTAAGTTATTATTAAAAATGAAGTTTGTGAAGTACACAAAACAGCAGTTTATAGCAAAGTCTAGGGGACATTGTAAAAGACGGGTTAAAATGGAATGGGCACATACTGGAGGACAGATAGCACAGTAATGAGTTGAAGTGTTTCAAAATGGACAATGTAAAGTTTTAGAAACTGAAAGTGTTTTTGTAAACATTCACATTTTTGTTAAATTATCTGCCAATACAACAGTAACTAGCAACATGTGCTAGCATCAAATTAAAATAGCTGCTTTAAAACATGTAGAATAAGCACGATTTTATGGAACACCGCTGCAGTTCTGTGTACAGAGGAGAAAGAAACTGAATACTTTTCAAAACCATATGGAACAAATTATGACACTGTAACTAAACAATAAAAAATGTTGAAGGGAAGCAGCTTTGCTTATACAGTAACATGTGCAGAAAGAACAGGGACATTTTCTACAATAAATCAGTCACTGGAATTCATAACAACATGAGATTAGAAGAGAGAGCTTGGTTGACCCAGTTATTAACGTGGAAAGTTTACACATCTGCAGATAATGGCATCACTGCAGATGTGTAAAATCATATGCATTAAAAATGTACGGAATATGGACAGATATAATTTATACATAAATAACCATGTTTATGCTGAAGGCTTATAATTTATTTTTCAGGTTATTGGCATATATTGATGCTACTTTTTGGCTGCCAGGGAAATGGAGAAGTGTTATAGAAGTAATGTAAAGAGTATTCCTTAGACAATGCCTATGTTCCATGATATTTTCCGTACCTAATATTATGCTGGTGGTCTTGTGGAAGCAGCTTGATGGTTATATGCAGGGCCACCACTGCCTGCCTGCACAAATCCATTGCTGCTCAACTGTATTTGAAAAGCTTGTCTTGCTTTTTAAAGCCTGATAATATTTTTGCACTGATGTGTTTTGCAGTTACTGTGACAGTGTGACATCTTTAAAAATGCTGTTTGTAAATTACATGCCACAGATTGCATCCATACTGCTTAAGAACATCACTATTCTGTAAAAAGGATGATTTATTGAAATGATAATATAATTATTTTCCATTTCAAAGGACAAAGTACATAGATGATTAAATGTATTTGTAAAGAAATGCCCTATATGACCCCCACCCCCACTCCCATGGCTTTGCCGTAATTACATGAAACATGATTCAGCAGCCAAAACTAAATGAAACTTCCTTTAACAGCAAAAAATCTTGACATCCTCTCATTATGCTCCCTCACACAGACACACACACCTAAACATAACTCAAAAAGAAATAAATCAGGTGTGTATCTGTGCCTTCATGGGGCCTGACTTCATTACTCTTATTCTAATGCTGCCATACTGGCAAGCAAGGAAATATGCCTCCTACTGAGAAGAAGTACTTGTTCCTGATGAGCAATAGCCAAATACTTGAAATAGCACAGAATAGCACTTTAAATTGATTGATTGATTGCACTTCTATAAGATATTTAACAGTACTGCTACTGTATTTTTGTACATTTTATCCTTGTAAAGTGCTGTTGCTTTTAATTGACCTTCTGGTTTCTCTGCATTTTAGTAATTTTAAAAGTATGTGTTTCTAGTTTGTGTGTTTGATTGCCTTGTTTGAATTCACTTTGGTCTAAATGTAGTATGGTTTTACATTAAGAACGCCTGGGATTGCATTTCTAGTGGAAGTAGGCCTTAGCCTGGTCTGGCTGAGCTGAGAATCACACAGGAAGGCTTTAAGTGAGACTACTTGATTGGTCAGAGGTCTGTTTACTTTGTTTAGCCAGTTTCCTCTGCCCCTATAAATTTGGAGCATTTGTACAAAGCTGCTCATCAATTTGTATGGCAATGCTCATCCCGTGGCAGCAGTTTGTATCTATACAGGCAAATAGAATTGAACATTTCCATATAAAACTACCCCTGAAATTTCCACAGTACTTAGTTGCACAAATAGCAACTAATTTGCGCACTGAGGAGCAACCCCCCTCCCCCCCCCATGAGTTTGGTCTTAGATTGTCCTGATTATAGTCTATTCTCTTACAGCTGTATACCACTTCTTTTACCATCCCCTTGTAGAACACAAAATACGGATTTGTAGTCACATACATGCACTTCCCTGCTATCTCTGCAGACAGTCTGGTGGATATGGGCATCCTGAGGCAATGTGGCAATTGTCTGTTTACTGAAACCACTTAATTCTTAAACAAAGTGATATGGTATTTGAGAGATATAGTTACATACTGTCACTGGAGACAAGGCTCTCACATGCAAGCACTTATAATAAACAGATTGTCAATGACACACACATACACACACACACACACACACACACACACACACTACACCCCCCCACAGAGTATCTACCAGATACATAGACCCACATATGCTGAGTCTGTTAAATGTAAGCTCCCTAAACCACAAAGACCTCCCAAACATTGCACAAAACAAAAAGTATCCTCAGCAACCACAAGAGAATTCTAGAAAATCAACACCCAACACAACACATACTCTCACATCCCACAGTGTCTTATCTTCTAAGCCCGTAAGGCACACCACAGACCACCACACAGCCCAATATTTTGATCATACAAGACTCCATTGTGAGACACACACAGGTGTCCCACTAACCATTCTGAGTAAGGAGAGAGTCATCGTCAGCTAACTGTCAGGGGCCGGAATCATCAGGACTTGATCAATGAATAGTCACTGATCTGTCCACAATAAAATACCCTATTTCCCCTAAACCTACCACTATGATAATTGGTGATATTCAGTATGATTTGTACATCTTTTCAAATTAATTTTGCAGCACGTATGAACACATTTTTACCAAATGAAAGGCAAAAAAAAAAATCAGTGTATACTGAAGTATCAGTTTCTCATTAGGAAGTATTTTATTATGGCATAGACACCAACTTAATTGAATAAATTAAATGTGCTATTATGCATATCTCAAGATTTTATACAACTAGTCAAATGTAACATTAATGTTTTCTTAAGACAAATTTAAAATCAACATTCTTTTGCATTTTACTTGGAAAGGTTTCAGAATGCTTATAGTATGAGTTGTTTTTGACGGTGTTTAAACTACACAGACTAAATTCTCTGAACCCCTCCAGAGTACACTAAGTGAGTCACTTTTGACTGCACACGAAACAAGTGGGGAAGTCTGACATAGACGTGTAAAGATATCTATCTATATTCTAGGAGTCTCAGAAATAAAGAAAGAAATTAAATTTCATGCTTGGACAGATGCATGTACTGCAGACATGTTAGCAGTAACAGAATCATGGTGAAAGATATTTATGCCAGACTGAGATATACATTTGCGCCTACATAGTTTATAAGCAATTTAAGACACTTAACATAGTAGGAAGAGCTGCCATATTTGACACAAATCATATTACTATTGTCCTCCGTGTAAATCGTAACAGAGTATCATTTTTGTGTTATTGTCACATCTGTGTAAAATACCAGGCTGTAATAACGGTCAAGTAATACAGTTTTTCTGTACTGCGTTGCAGTTGCAATGGCTGTCTATGGGTAGCAGCACATCACCTTATGTCTGTCTCCATGATTTTATTTTGTATAAGAACTCAAGTGTTACATGGTATCAGAAGTATTAGTTTAAGACACTAGGCAGCTACAATTTCAGTGGAATCTGTCTATCTTCAAGGTAACTTATCCAAAAATCTGATATAAAAGTAAAAGACTCAAAACTGAACAGCAAAATGATAAAATAAGAAAAAAAGTCTCCAAAGAAATACTATTTAATCAGGTAATACACAAAAGAGGAAGGGGAGGCAGGAATCTTTATCAAGGGAGTTATGGAAGATGGTGCAATCGAAACGAAAGCAACAAAGACTGGAGATAAATAATTGTGAAAAAGGTACTGTTGTTAACAATAACTTTAAAATAGTAAATTTATCTAGCTTTGAGCTGAGTCAGCATTTTAAGCAAAGGTTTGACTTTTGTGTCCTCAGCTAGGGCCAACCTTATCTCCACTATTAATTCTTTAAGGGAACATGTAAGAAAGTTAAATTTAAAATGCTTTTTTAATGATTGTTCCTCTCAATATAACAATGTTAATATCAATCTTTTCACTAAAAGAAGCACCTTTAATCCACCTTTAAGGCCCGAGTTGCAGGCCTTTTTAGTCACCTTGAAAATGAAGTTTGTGATTTATTGCAGAATAAGAATAATGTTTTTTATAACATCACTGATGGGGAAAGAACAGCTTTAAATGAATTAAAATGCAATAGAAATTTATATATTACTAAAGCTGATAAAGGAAATGCCGTGGTAGTCATGGGTTTTAGTTTTTACTGCCAAAGTTTAAATAATATGTGACAGGAAGTTTTATAAGGTTGTAAGTTTGAATGAGATTAATAAAGCCTTTCAACTCATAGACTCGCAGATAGAAGAATGTTTTTAGATGGATGGATTGGGCATGATTTAGTTGATTTTTTTGATATCACTAATCCTAGGTTAGGAAGATTTTTTTGGGTTGCCTAAAATCCACAAAAATTTGAAAAAGCCAGTTTTTAGACCTATAGTGGCGAGTAGTGGCAATAAAACAGAATCCATGGCTATTTATGTTGACAAACTTTTACAAAATTTGGTGCTGAAAAGTGTTTTCTTATGTAAAAGATTCTATTGATTTTTGTAAATTTATCAAGGGTGTGACGGTGGATGATGTGTGGATGTTAACTGCTGATGTGGTATCTCTATACACTAATTCCAAATGAGGTTGGTCTGGAGACTGTTAACAGAATGCTTCGTATTTCTGGATGTTATAAAAATGATGAGATTGATTTGATTACAAGTATTTTAGATGTCATTTTGTCTTATTTTTTCTCCTTTGATAATGTGCTATATAAGCAAACTAATGGAGCAGCAATAGGGGGCAGCTATGGCTGCTAATGTTTTTTTGATGGAGTGGGAGGATGAATACATTTTTAGGTCCAAATAATATAGTAATGTTATTGTTTACAAAAGATTTATTGATGATTTATTTTTTGTTTTTAAGGGAACTGAGATTATGCTTCTTAGTTTCATGGATTATTTGATTTCAGTGTCTGATTTCTTTTTTTATTTATGTTTAATTTTGGTAGGAATTCTATTAATTTTCTAGATTTGAATGTGTATAGGGTGAATGATGGATTAAGCACCAAAATTTATACAAAGCAGATACAAACCAATAGTTATTTGCATTATGATAGTATGCATGATGTTAGATTGAAAAACAATATAAGTGGTCAGTTTGATTGGGCAAGTAGGCTGACAGATGATGCGGAGTTATTTAAAAATGAGTGTATGATTTTAAAAGATAGGTTTATAAATAGGGGATATCCAGGTGATATAGTGGATAAGGTTTTTAATATGGTTATTGGGCCGAGAGAGAATTTACAAATTATGGATGTGATGAAAATGAGCATAAGGACTATTCCCTTGCGTGCATGTTAAACAGTTTGGTGGATCACAAAGACATTAGACGGATAGTTAACAAAAATTGGAAATTTATAACTAATTTCCAAGATATTCATAAATTTATAGGTGAGATGCCTGTTTTTGTAACTAAAAGGGGAAAGAATTTAAAAGAACATTTTTATAAGAGTATGGGTGGTTTAAGTAATGATGTTCCCAAAGGGATGTTCAGGTGTGAGAACTGTAATTATTGCATGCATATTAGAATGGTTTCTATGGTCAAAATTGAAGCTAGGAATTATATGTTTAATTTAAATGGTTATTTTAACTGCCAATCAAGGTACGTAGTTTATTTAGGTTTATGTGAACTTTGTCCGGCTTTTTATATTGGAAAAGCCAAAAGAGTTTTGCATTCTAGGATTTATGAGCATTTAAGAGCTATAGAAAAAAATAGCAATAATGCTCTGGCAAAGCACTTTTATTTGTACCATGCACATGAAAGCATAATTAATAAGTTTTCTTTTGCAATGATAGAGCAAGTAGCTAATTATGAATATACTTGGGATGCTAAAGATGATCTTGACTATAAAGAATACTGCTGGCAAATGAAAATGAATGCATGTGTTTTCCCTGGTATCTATGACAAAGAAAATTTTAAAACAGTACTGAAAAGGAAGGGGTTAAGGCACTGATGTAACGGATCATGTGATTTTAACATGTTATTTATGTGGTTTAGATAATGTTAGTAACTTGGGGCGGTCACAGTGGTGCAGCGGTTAGCGTTGCCGCCTCACAGCAAGAGGTTCTCTGGTTTGATTCTCGGCTGGGGTGCCTTCTGTGTGGAGTCTGCATGTCCTCCCTGTGGTCGCATAGGTTTCCTCCTCCCACATCCCAAAGACATGCAGCAGGTGGATTGGATACTCTAAATTGGCCCTAGGTATGAGTGTGTGCATGTGTGTGCCTTCTGTGGAAGGTTGGGCGCCGGGCTTGCAACTCGACACTGTAAAACTCCACTGCCAATCATAAGCGGACAGATGATCTGCTGTGGGGACCCCTAACCGGGAAAAGCTGAAAGAAGAAGAAGATGATGATGTTAGTAACTTGGTCTGCTGAAGTTTGTCATAAACGAAAGCGCTTACCAGTTATTTATTTATTTTTTTTTTGTGTATTACCTGATTAAATAGTGTTTATTTTTTTGGAGATTTTTTTTCTTATTTTATCAAAAACCTGATATCTTGATGCCAGAATTTTGATTTGTTCCTAATTGTAAGAGGAGTAGATAAAATGCATCGTGTTTCTCTACTCTGCAGCAGAAGAGGCAATGATAGTGCATTAAGCATTTCCTTTGTAAGAGCGAGAGAAGGGATACATAAACTGAATGAAAAAGAGGTTCCAGCAGTAATACAGGTTCAGTAAAAAATCTGCCCTGGGCTTGGTCCACCATCCTTTCTTCAGAAGGGGACAGAGTCCCTTGGAAATTATTAATGCATATGCTGCTGATCTAAAGAATAAAATGAAGCACCATGGGTTCAGTAAGTTGATTTATTCATTGGTATGAAATAGAATTATGTGTGGTGTAAGGGACAGATTGTTATAAAAAGCAGCCTTAACACTGAAAAACAACATAAATGTGTGGTGAGAACAATAAAGTGCTCTGAAACAAGTTAAACAGTTAACTATAGAAACATATATATGTAAAACTGCCTATAAAAAAAGGGAAGAAGTCTGACACAAACAAAATCTAGCCATGAAAAACAAATATCTTGAGAAGTTTGGACAAAGCAACTTAGTTATATGCAGGAAAAAAGTGTAACATGGTGCCTACTTAAATTGAGTTTTCAGTTACTGAAGCTAAAAGATAAGATAAATTATTCCATATGCAATATATTTACTTAATTAGAATATCAAGTGTCACCACTGGATCAGAAACTATTTAGCTTACTTGTAACTATAAATGATAAGAAACTCAAGATTCACTTTTAAATAGTTGGAAAATAAGTGCATTCAATATTTGGTCTCATGACTTTCTATAGGCTTGACACGGTGAAAAGAATGCTGGATGCACATTGAAAAGCAATACTCTCTGACATAAGTTTGAAGATTTGTTGGGTTAAGATTTCAGATATGCATTACTTTCAGATTCATCCTATCAAGTCACTCTTCATGTATCTTCCAAGAGAAATTCCAGTAGTTAAAGGATAAAATTGTGAATGAACTGCACAGGATGTAAAGCATGGAAAGACTGAGCCTAATGACAGGATGAATAACATGAATACTGTGATTTAATCTAAGGTTCATATATGCATAGACCTAAACAAAACAATTAAGGAGCTGCTCAAAGCCTTAACTACAGCCCACTCAACCTGGGTTTGATTAATGGCTCAGACAACTGATGCAACATAGGATCATAGGCTCATAGGAGGTTACTAGGCTATTGGCCTTGAGGCCCTTATAAGCCGAGCCAAGAGTTTAGCCCATGTTTAGACAAATCAGCACCCAATGCCCCCATCCAGCAGGGACATGGGTGGAATCCCAGGGGTATATTTTCTGTTTCCCATCCAGTTATCCAGGTTGCGCTTAAAAAGGGGTAAAGAGGTACTCTGCTTGATGTGGAGAAGAAGTCTATTCCATAGATGAGGGAGTCTCTGGGACACAAATCTGTCCTGCCAACAATTCTTGTTGATGTCACATGCGGCCGTGCTTGCGGGTTACTCGAGTGGAGCTTGACTTGCAGATATGCAGCAGTCCCATCAAGGTGGGGTCCATGATCGCCTTGTATGCCAAACAGAGGTCATCTCTGAGGTGTCTGTATGAAACTGAGCAGAGGGATAAGGCTTTTAGCCTATCTGTGTATGGTAGATATTTGAAGCCCTGGATTCTCATGGTGAGGAACCTCTGTGGTCTCTCCAGCTGCTGCATGTGCTTTGAGAGGTACATGCCGAAAGGTGCATTGTACTTAATAATGGGCCTTATAAAGGAAGAATGCAGGGATGTTATAACCTCCTTGTCCCTGGATGAGATACCCTTACTTATGAGGTGGGCCATGTAGAAGGCTTTCCATACCACAGAAGCAACATGGTGGTCAAATGTCAGGTTGCTATCAACCTGTGTGCCTAAATCCCTCATGACTGATTGAATGCTTAGGACGTTATTAATGTGATAATTTGTGGGGATGTCACTCTCCCCAAAGGGGATGATGATGCATTTTTTGGTATTCAGCTTAAGGCCATGTTTCTGGCACCAGTCATTTGCCTGAGTGAGACCCTCTTGGAGGATGTCCACATCACTAGGGGAATTGATGACCGCACCCAGCTTGCAGTCATCTGCAAACCTGGTCAGCCATAGCCCACTGGTTTTGGCCTGCACCTCAGAAAAGTATATCCCAAATGGCAGAGGCCCCAAGACCGAAACCTGGAGTACGCCGTTTTTTACCGGTCTACTGCTTAAAGTGGCTTCCTCTATTTTGACTATGTGGGTTCTATCAGTGAGCCAGTTTGCTACCCATCCGGTAACATATGGATTGATGCGTAGTTGAGAGAGTTTATCTGTTATGCCCAAGTGGGGAATAGTGTCAAAGGCATTGGCCAGGTCAAGGTAGGTGGTGTGCATCGTCTTCCCTTTGTCCATGGCTTTGGTGACTGTCTCAAAGAAGTCAACCAAATTTAGCAGACATGACCTCCCCTTGATGAAGCCAAAATGTGTGGGATCAAGTGTTTGGAGGTTGCCAATGTCCTTGTTAATGAGATCGATGATAATCCATTCCATGGCCTTGCAGATCAGGCTAATTAGGTTGATGGGTCTATAATTTCCTGGATCAGTGCATGCTCCACCTTTGTGTAAAGGGATAACAGTGGCTGTCTTCCCCTCAGCTGGAACAAAGCCAGTACTCAGGCTTTGGTTGAATAGGGTGCCTAATGGTTCTGCAAGTTCCTGCCTGAGTTCATGTAGGATGCAGCCTGTGGAGGCTGTATTTTTTTGCCTTTGAGAGAGTAGTGATGACCTGTTCCCTAGATATAAGAGGAAGAGGGCAGGTACTGGGGATGTCCTAATTTACTGATGGGGGGACAGAGGGGTAAGGTTTTTGCTGAATCTGTCAGCCAGCAAGTTTGCTATATCTACGGCATTTGTATATGTGGTGTTTTTGACCACCAGTTCTGAACAGATCTGGGTGCTTCCTTTGAGGTTGCAGACATAGGTGAAGAAGGCCTTATGATTGTGTCTTGTAGATGTGGCCAATTTGGACTCGAAGTTTGCTGTGGAGGATTTCACTAGTGCTCTTATTTGCTTGTTCAGGCTAAGGAGAGATTGCTTCCAATTGGGCACCTGCTCCTTCTTGGTCTTGGACAGCAGTTTTTTTCCTTTTGTTATAGAGTTTATTTGTATATCTGTGAGGATGGTAGTGCCCATTAAAGTGGGGGCAGTAACGTAAGCTAGAGTGGGGTGAGAATGGGCAACAGCCCACAATGCAAAGTGTTGGTGGGCTCGATCAGCAGATCCCGATTACTCTTTAATGCAATACCAGCTTTTAAAAGCCAGTATTGCATTTGCTGTCAAACCTGAGTGCTGAAGCACTCTGTGTGTGATCTCAACTATGGCAACTGCTTGCTACATTGTAGCAAACAGTTTCTTACAGTTTAAGAGTAAAGCAAAACAAATTGTTTCAACTAAAACCTGAGCTCTGTAGTTCTCCATGCAGGCAGGGTATAAACTGTATCAACTGCTTGCTACATTTGTGGCAAACAGTCTGCTACAGTTTAAAGATGTATTTTTTTAATCTAAAATATGTGCACCGAAGTGTTCCATGCAGGCAGGTATAAACTGTAGCAACTGTTTACTACAGTTTAAAAGAAGAAATGCTTTTTTTTTTAAATAAAATATGTTAAAAGAGGGTTGGGGGCATGGCTCAGAAAGGGATCTGAATTGCTAGGGCTGGAGTCAGAGGAGTGTGTGTCATGCATCTTGCTACCTGATTGGTGTTCCAGTAGAAGGAAGTCTGTTTTTTTGCTTGGGGGGTACATAGACCTAATTGTAATAAACCAATCACTTATAGCTTATTACAATGAAGTGCTTTTTTTTTTTTGCTCTTCATTTGAAGGGCTGAGGATGTGGGGTGCTTGTTCATAGTGCCGGCACAAGGCACTAATTGAACCAACTATCCTTCTGGTTGGGAAGCATATGGCTAGAGCACACAGAGCAATAGAAGCTTCCTGGTAGAGGCTAATTGCAAAGTGCTTGACTGAAGGAGGGGCAGATTGCTAATCATGTAGAAGTGGGGAGGTAGGGTGGGGGGGGTCTGCCCCTTGAATGTCCCTGGAGGTCAGCCACAGCTCACACATCCAGGGGAAATGGATAAGATAAAAAGTAGAAACCTAGCTGATGGTAGATAGCACCTACCCTCCAGACATCCTTAAGATCCATGCTGGGCTGGTGTCAAGTTTGGTAATTGACCAGGGATAGATTGGAGTGGCTGGTACACCCAGCATAGACACAGGACACTTGGACAGCTGTCAGGATGAACCTTAGGAGAAAAAAGTTGGAAAAAATAAAGCAATTAAAGGTGAATGTTCTTGGCTTTAACCTATTAAAAATGTTGTTACTGGCATGGAAGTTGCACAGTTTAATCTGTGATAGGTGCTGATCATGAGTTTGGCTAATTAAGTTGGATAAAGAGAGCTTCATCTGTGTGCATTTACGGGGCAGGGTTCATATAATGGTTAAAGTCTTTACCTCTCAGATCCAAGGTATAGGGTCTGATTCTGACCTCTGGTTATGTGCCAAGCTTGTACTAGTCTGCAGACTAATAGTTTAGTATTTACCTATGAAAATATATAGGAGGATAGACATTTATACTACCATTTGGCATTTTGCAAGCTCTAAAAATGTTTCAGAAAGCTTAAGTGCATATGAATAAAGTGTTTCATGATGTTATCAACATTACTGATGATATTCTGGGCTGGTGTACTAAAAGAATATGTCAGGAGAGTGGATGATTTACTGATCACAGCAAATAAATGCAACATCAAGCTGAATAAAAAGTCAGTGCTATATCAGAGTTATAAAATTAAGATATACAGGCCATGTTTTACTTCATATGACTTGACATCAGATGATGAGAAGGTCAAAGCTGTTGTATAGTTACCACCACCATAACATAAATAGGCATTCTGGAGATTTGTGGGCATGTTATAGTATCCAATGAGGTTTATTCCTAATCTGTCTGTGATTATTATGCTATTAAGGAAGTTACTAGACTAGAGGACAATATGGCATTGAAATGTGGAACAAGAAATAAATTGTGTAAGTCAATGCCAAACAGAATATCTAAATAAATGAAAATGCCAGAGTATGTAGTTGTAATTTTAAAAGAAAGAAGTCCTGCTACATATAGGTTCTGAGCATTTTGACTACCAGAATATATTTGAACAAATTGAAGAAGAACTGGATGTGATTGTTTATGACTGTGATCCATCACACCAGTACATTTGTTGCAAAAAGGTTGAAGCTCAGAGTGACTGTGAACCATTACAGACTATTGTCAAGAAGTAGTTATAGAAATGTAAGAGTATGCTATGTTCTTTAGTCATATCTAGGAGTAGCTAAGTGCAAAGAAAGAGTACACTGTTATTTTTGCAAGGAACATCAGTGTAGTTTGAATACGTAATAATGCAGTATGATAGATGTTTAGAAAGTAGTACAGTAATATACAAAGAGATGTAATGATGCCATACTCAGCTCCAGGAAGACCACAGTCCAAGAATGGTACTGGTGTTTTCTAACATCGAGTTGCCATTTACCTGAGATGTGATGATTGCTATTAGAAGTATACAGAAATTATTAAACATAACTGATAATACAAGTGTGGGTATCATTACTCCATTGAAGGCTATATTTTTAAGGCCTGGCAACTTTATGGGCTTCCCACTGATGCTGCAAAACCCAATATGTTGAGTTCCATAAACTGCAAAAGAGGGAATTTTTAAACTTTTTTTTGCAGGGTAGTTGTGCCTCCACACTCACAGTTTCTGCCTCCACACTCACAGTTTCTAAATAAATGGCTCTGATGTTGCTACCCCTTGAAGAAGTAGTCAAGCAGAGAGAAGTAGGTTTAAAATATGTGAGAATTTACATTTTGGACGTGAAAATATCACTTCTCTCTTTCTGACTTTTGTCATGTCAGACACAGACAATTGTCTAGGTAGATAAGTGGAGGGAAATGTGGTCATCAACTGCATCCATAGTGGAACAGCTAGGCAAACCCTCAGGACTGCTACCGCAGTCATAGGTGGATCACAAACTCCGGAAAGAACCATAAACCATTGCCTTTGGGACTTTGACCCTGATGGAAATTGGCTTGGTTATTGGCTGTTTTGTCTTTTGTGTACCACATTGAAACATCTGATGCTGACTCATCCATGCTTGAGAAAAGGAAATGCTGTGGAGAGTAGAATTTCATGCCCACAATAGTCAGTTTTGACATGCTTTTCTGTGTTCACTGGCTGCTGGTAGACCTCTTTTCTGAGCAGGTTAGGACCAGAAAAATATAATCCACAAACCAGGAACCAAGTATAACACTCAAAACCTAAAAGGTAGACCAGCCATAGTAAGCATCAAAAACAAGGCCAGGAGCCAATGTTAAACCAACATTTATTTAAAATAAAATTAAGCGCTTTCATTGGTTGTAGCAACTAGACTTCAGAATAGAAATACTGCTCACACCTTGTCAATTAAATAACTCTCTCCCCATCACATGTAAAAAATGCACCAGTCACATTCAACACATCATTTAGTACATCAAGCAATCAAACTTTATATGAATGTAACCTAAGCACACTACTCAATGAGACACCCTCATTTAAGCCTGTGGGTGTCCATGCATTCAATTTAATTTGTCATCTAAGTTCTGCAAATTCTAACTGGTCTTCCTAAGGTCCATCCCTGTTATTTTTTTGTTTTTAAATCCAGCCCAAAAAACAAAAAATTTGTGAGAGGGAAAACAAGAAAGATATTTGAAGAGCGCATTAGTGTTTCTTTTATGTTTTATATCTAATAAATAACAAAAAGCAAAAAAAGATGACACATCAGGAGTCCTAAATCCACAATAAATGTCTAGAAAATGGTAAGAATTATCCATGTTCTACCTTTCCAGAGATTTTAGTTTCAACACACATTTAATTGAGCAATACTCATTTAGTCCAGGGAACATATACACATTAGTTTTTAGCTGCCATAGCAGCTCGTTTTCTTCTAATTTTAACTCCCGTGCTCCCCCTCTGACTTTTTTCTTAACTTTGTTCAATAATTGTATATTTAAACTGATGTGAAGGGTTTTCCACAATATGCTTGGCCAATGCGTTAGCAGTATTATGTCTGGTAATATGGTATTGGTACTCATATATTCTTTGCTTAATTGCTTTCTAGAAATGTGTTGTATTGGTATTGTGATATCACAGATTTTATTGTCAAGTTTTAAGAATGTAATATTAGTTATTCTGTGGCTGGTTGACTATGATAAGTATTGCAAAAGTTCAGTATTTTAGTATATGAATGTATGTCTTTTTAAGAATAATTATGATGTCATTGCTTCTAATTAATGACTGTATTTATGACTGAACTGGATGATTGGGGCTTGTCTGATGAAGTTCATTTTATTCTTGTGAATGAAAGGGCTTAGAATAAACCCATGGATTTAGGACTCCTGGTGTGGCATCTTTTTTGCTTTTTTGAGTTTTTGGAGTTTTTCCTGGTTATATCTAATAAATGCTCATACACACTCTTGCTCTCTCTCTAAATTTCTTTTTTGTTTTCCCCACATAGAACTTTTCACAATTTTGACACAAAGCAAGATATACTGTCCCAATGGTGTTACAACTATAATGGAACCTTGATTTTTATCCTAATGCCATTAATCTCAACTTTGTCCTTTTCAAGCTTGTTCCTACATTGGGAACAGCAACCACATTTAAAAGTTCCTTTATTTTTGTTTATGTAAATGTGGGACAAATCATTGTCCTGACTTTCGAGAAACTGCTTAATAGATTTTCCTTTTTTATAAACTATTTGAGGTTCTGCACCTAAAATCTCACCAATGTTATCATAACAGGATAACATTTTCCAGTTTGAAATTAAAACATTTGTTATAGTAGAAACATCAGTTGTAAACTTAGTAACAAAACTGTCTACATAGTTAGTATTATTGTCTCTTATTTGTTGATTCAGCATTACATTGTCACTTGACTTCAAAATAGGGACATAAGATCCCCTGCCCCTTTTACTCTTGACTTCTTCATGTATAGTTTTGACCAATTCTGTAGGATAACCTCTGGCTTCAAATATAGATATCAAAACATCACACTCTGTATAAAAAAATGTCATCCTCTGAAATCATTCGAGCCAAGAGGATAAATTGACCCTTAACTACCCCCCTCCTTTGTGTTTTAGAGTGACAGCTTTTGCAGTGAAGCATACTGTTTGAATATGTTGCCTTTCAAAAAATACTACTGGTAAATTCTTTGTTCATTAATATCTTTGATAATGTCCACATCAAGATAATGTATATGTGAAGTAAACTTTAAAAAGCTTGATGTGTTATTCATATATTCAAAAAGGATTATAACCCTGCTTCCCATACACTAAATATATCGTCCAAAAAGAGGGCATATAAAGATCAAGGAGGAACTGGAAATTTTTCAAAAATATGTTCCTTGTCCCATTGCAGCATAGCTATATTTGCAAAAATAGGGACACAGGATGCACTCATAGCCACACCTTTTTTTTTTGCAAATAGTATTGCCCATCCAAATAGACGAAATTATAGCGAAGTACAGTTTCCATAAGGGTAGATAAGATGTTTATCTCATTATTCTCAAAAGTGGTAGATGACACAAGAAAATCATAAAAGAACTGTAGCCTATCATCATGGAGTATTATGTTAAACAGGTTAATAACATCCACTGTAAGAAAAATCACATTGTGGGAAAATTTTTGCTTTTTTAAGTTTACTTAAAAAATCCCACGAATCTTGGTAGAGGTGACTAGAAGACTCCAAAGAGTTTTTTTAACTTGATATCTATAAATTTAGCCAGGGGATAGGTCTTAGACTTCCCAGCATTCACAGTAGGTGTCATTGGAGGATCCATGAGGTCTTTGTGAATTTTTGGGATGCCAAAAATCGAAGGGATAGTGGGATCATTAACGTACAAAAAAAATGAAATTCTTGTTCATTTATTTGTCCTTGAAGTAACATATCCTTTAATAAAAAGTCAATACGCCTATAAGTACCAATAATATAGTTCAGAGACACTTATTCATAATAATCACTATCCCAAATATGGGCACATATCCTGGTCAAATAATCTGTTTTTGTCATAATTACAGCCCCTCCCCCCCTTGTCCAGCTTCATCATACGTACATTCTTATCTTGACTGAGCTTCTTTAACAGTGCCCATTCACACCTAGATAGATTACTACCAACTTCAGGTGTTGTTGACTTTAAAATTTTTTCTAAAATCGGACAAAAAAATCTTTACAAATAAAATCAATGGTGGAGAAGGGGGGATTAAATGCACTTTTTCTAACCAAACCATTTGAAATAAATTCTTTGTCAAATTCCTTAAAAAATAACTTTAAATTCAGTTTCCTCAAATAAAGTTTGAAGTCTGTAATTAGTTCTTTGACAGTAGAATGTAATGTCGACACATATGTGAACTCTTTGCTTAATAAGTTTGCAAATTCACTACCATATTGCTCGTTGGTGTAATTTTAAAGATAAAAATCACCTTGTGTATTAAGCACTGTGTCCAGACCTGAGTTCTCACTGGGAAAGTCAAAAATATCAAGTTCAACGGTGGATTAATTTAAAACCCCCTGTTCTCACTGTTTTGCTGCCAGTTTTGGGTCGATCTCATTTGTTGGTTCCTGTGCTGATACTGGACTTCACCTTGACATGTTTTTTGGTTGTGAATCTGTTCTGAATAACTCGGATAACCCCGTTCCAAAGGTAAATGGCGTTAATCTTGGTTGGTCTCCTCGTTCATTATCTGATTGGCTGAACTGGTGTTTTCTTGGCCAACTGTAGAAAAACCCTTTGGCAAGGGGTAAGCTCTTTGAATTTGGTAGTCGGCTTGGTCCTGGTGTATTTTTTTCTCCTTACGCAGCTTGATGTCAGAAACCATTTTATCAAGTTTCATAAAAATGTTTTGATAAGAGGTTTTATGTTGGTCGAACAACAAATCCTTTGTGATATTTGAATCTAGCACTATGGCTCCCTGTATTAAAGTGTTGATAGATTTCTGGTTGTGCGTAATAAGCATTTGCATTAATTCAAGACCTTGTTTGTCAAATAAATTAATCAGTTCACAATGTAATTCTATATTGGGCTGAAGTCCATTGGGGAACTTCCAGTACCTCAGCCCCTTTGGTACTATTTTGAGTCTAATACACTCTCTGAAGTACCCCTTTTCTAATTGGAGTTTACGGCACTTCAGAAGGGTGTTTTCTAACTTATTGATAGACTGTTTTATGGTCCCCAATTCATTGACAGCTGGATCGTTGAATGTAAACGAGGTATTAAGCCATGTGCCCAGTTCAATACGTGCTAAATTCTTGTTGGCTAATTGTGAATTTATAGAAAATTGTTCTATATTTGCATCAGTTAAGTAACTAGCCAAATGTGCATTACCTTGTCCGGGAGGAATAGAGGAAGAAGGAGAGATGTAATTATTCCCCCCAGAGACAGATACTCCAAAATTGGTTGAAGTTTTTGAGAGAGTTGTTGGACTAATTGGATTAATAACCCAACATCTGTACCAGCTCCTCTTGTGTTCCATGAGCTTGCTCTCCGTTGCTAAAGTCTGAACCCGAAGACAACATAACAATCCACAAACCGGGAACCAAGTATAACACTCAAAAACTAAAAAGAACAGACACAGTAAGCATGGAAAACAAGGCCAGGAGCCAATATTAAACCAACATTTATTTTAAATAAAATTAAGCACTTTCATCGGTTGTAGCAACTAGACTTCAGAATAGAAATACTGCTCACACCTGCCAATTAAATAACTGTCTCCCCCATCACAGGTAAAAAAATGCATCAATCACATTCAACCCATCATTTAGTCAAGCAATCAAACTTTATATGAATGTAATCTAAGCACACTACTCAATGAGACACCCTCATTTAAATCTGGGGGTGTCCATGCTTTCAATTTAATTTGTCATCTAAGTTCAGCAAATTGTAATTGATCTTCCCAAGGTCCATCCCTGCTATTTTTTGGTTTTAAATCCAGCCCAAAAAACAAAAATGCATGAGAGGGAAAACAAGAAAGATGTTTGAAGAGTGCATTAGTGGCTCTTTTATGTTTTATATCTAATAAATAACAACAAGCAAAAAAGATGACACACCAGGAGTCTTAAATCCGCAATAAATTTCTAGAAAATGGTAAAAAATATCCATGTTCTACCTTTCCAGAGATTTTAGTTTCAACACACATTTAATTTGAGCAATACTCATTTAGTCCAACGAACATAAACGCATTAGTTTTTAGCTGCCATTGCAGCTCGTTTTCCTCTAATTTTAACTCCCATGCTCCCCCTCTGATATTTGTCTTAACTTGTTCAGTAATTGTATATTTAAACTGATGTGAAGGGTTTTCCACAATATGCTTGGCCAAGGCATTAGTATTATATCTGGTAATATGGTATTAGTGCTCATATATTCTTTGCCAATTTTATTTGTTTTCTAGAAATTTATTGTATTGATATTGTGATATCACAGATTTTATTGTCAAGTTTTAAGAATGTAATATTAGTTATTCTGTGGCTGGTTGACTATGATAAGTATTACAAAAGTTTAGTATTTTAGCATATGAATGTATGTCTTTTTAAGAATGATTATGATGTCACTGCTGTTAATTAATGTCTGTATTTATGACTGAACTGTATGACTGGGGTTTGTCTGAAGAAGTTCATTTTATTCTTGTGAACGAAAGCACGTAGAATAAACCTGTGGATATAGGACTCCTGGTGTGTCATCTTTTTTTGCTTTTTGAGTTTTTGGCATTTGTCCGGGTTATATCTAATAAATGTTCATACACTCTCTCTCTCTAAATTTCTTTTTTGTTTTCTCCACACATAGAACTTTTCACAATTTTGACACAAAGCAAGACGCACTATCTGAATGGTGTTACAACTATAATGGAACCTTGATTTTATCCTAATAATCTCAACTTTGTCCTTTTCAAGAATGTTCCTACACTGGGAACAGCAACCACATGTAAAAGTTCCTTTCTTTTTGTTTATGTAAATGTGGGACAAATCATCATCCGAACTTTCGAGAAACTGCTTAATAGATTTTCCTTTTTTATAAACTATTTTAGGTTCTGCTACTAAAATCTCACTAATGTTATCATAACAGGATAACATTTTCCAGTTAGAAATTAAAATACTTGTTATAGCAGAAACATCAGTTGTAAACTTAGTAACAAAACTGTCTACATAATTAGTATTATTGTCTCTTATTTGTTGATTCAACATTACATCGTCACTTGACTTCAAAATAGGGACATAAGATCCCCTGCCCCTTTTACTCTTGACTTCTTCATGTATAGTTTTGACCAATTCTGTAGGATAACCCCTGGCTTCAAACATAGATTTCAAAACATCACACTCTGCATAAAAAATGTCATCCTCTGAAATCATTCAAGACAAGAGGATAAATCGACCCTTAACTATCCCCCTCTTTTGTGTTTTAGGGTGACAACTTTTGCAGTGAAGCATACTGTTTGAATACGTTGTCTTCCTAAAAATACTACTGGTAATTCTTTGTTCATTAATATCTTTGATAATGTCCACATCAAGATAATGTATATGTGAAGAATTCCAGTTATAAGTAAACTTTAAAAAGCTTGATGTGTTGTTCATATATTCAATAAAGTATTCTAACCCTGCTTCCCATACAATAAATATATCGTCCAAAAAGCGGGCATATAAAGACCAAGGGGGAACTGGAAATTTTTCAGAAATATGTTCCTTGTCCCATTGCAGCATAACTATATTTGCAGGATGCACCCATAGCCACACCTTTTTTTTTTTTGCAAATAGTATTGCCCATCCAAATAGACGAAATTATAGCGAAGGACAGTTTTCATATGGGTAAATCTGGTGTTATCTCATTATTCTCAAAATTGGTAGAGGACACAAGAAAATCATAAAAGAACTGTAGCCCATCAGTCATGGGGTATCACGTTAAACAGGTTAATAACATCCACTGTAAGAAAAATCACATTGTGGGAAAATTTTACTTATTTAAATTTATTTAAAAAATAACTTTAAATTCAGTTTCTTCAAATAAAGTTTGAAGTCTATAATTGTTCGACAGTAGAATGTAATGTCGGCACATATGTGAACTCTTTGCTTAATTTGTTTGTGTCTTTCGGCTTTTCCCGGTTAGGGGTCGCCACAGTGGAACTCCGGTCCGCTAATGATTGGCAGTAGATTTTTAAGTGCTGAGTTGCCAGCCCTGATGCACAATCTTCAACGAAGATACGCCCATTCACGCATGTCTCCACACAGAAGATGCTCTAACTGAGAATCGAACAGGACAATGTCACACTGTGAGGCGACAATGCTACCGCAGCACCACCACCGCAGTAGCAAACTCTTTGCTTAATAAGTCTGCAAATTCACTACCATATTGCTTGTTCGTTAAATTGTAAAGATAAAAATCACCTTGTGTATTACGCACCATGTCTGGGCATTATTTCTCATTGGGAAAGTCAAAAACATCAAGTACAATGGTGGATTCATTTAAAACCCCCTGTTCCCGCTGTTTTGCTGCCAGTTCTGGGTTAATCTCATTTGCTGGTTCCTGTGCTGATACTAGACTTCACCTTGACGTGTTTTCTGGTTGTGAATCTATTCTGAATACCTCGGATAACCCCATTCCAAAGGGGAATGGCATTCATCTTGGTTGACCTCCTCGTTCATGATCTGATTGGCTGAACTGGTGTTTTCTTGGCTAACTGTAGAAAAACCCTTTGGCAAGGAGTTATCTCTTTGCATTTGGTAGTCGGCTTGGTCCCAGTGTATTTTTATCTCCTTACTCAGCTTGATGTCAGAAATCTTTTTATCAAGTTTCATAAAAATGTTTTGATAAGAGGTTTTATGTTGATCGAGCAACAAATCCTTTGTGATATTTGAATCCAGCACCATGGCTCCCTGTATTAAAGTGTTGATAGATTTCTGGTTGTGCTTAATAAGCACTTGCATTAATTCAAGACTTTGTTTGTCAAATAAATTAATCAGTTCACGATGTAATTCTGTATTGGGCTGAAGTCAATTGGGGAACTTCCAGTACCTCAGCCTTTTTGGTACTATTTTGAGTCTAATACACTCTCTGAAGTACCCATTTTTCTAATTGGAGTTTACAGCACTTCAGAAGGGTGTTCTCTAACTTATTGATAGACTGTTTTATGATCCCCAGTTCACTGACAGCCGGATCGTTGAATGTAAATGAGGTATTTAGCCATGTTCCCAGTTCAATATGTGCTAAATTATTGTTGGCTAATTGTGAATTTATAGAAAATTGTTTTATATTTGCTTAAGTTAAGTAACTAGCCAAATGTGCGTTACCTTGTCCGGGAGGAATAGAGGTAGAAGGAGAGATGTAATTATTCCCCCCGGAGATGGATAGTCCAAAATTGGCTGAAGGTTTTGGGACAGTTGTTGGACTAATTGGGTTAATGACCCAACATTCTTTACCAGCTCCTCCTGTATTCCATGAGCTTGCTCTCCATTGCTAAAGTCTGAACCCGAAGACGACATAACAATCCACAAACTTGGAACCAAGTATAACACTCAAAAGCTAAAAGGTAGACCAGCCATGGTAAGCACGGAAAACAATCCAGGAGCCAATACTGAACCAAAATTTATTTAAAATAAAATTAAGCACTTTTGTCGGTTGTAACAACAAGACTTCTTCAGAATAAAAATACTCCTCACACCTTGTGAATGAAATAACCCTTTCCCCCATCACATGTAAAAAAATGCACCAATAACATTCAACCAATCATTTAGTACATAAAGCAATCAAACGTAATATGAACGTAATCTAAGCACATTACTCAATGAGACACCCTTATTTAAATGGGTTCAATGTGATTGGTACATTTTTTATATGTGATAGGGGAGAGGGTTACTTAATTGACAAGGTATGAGCAGTATTTCTATTCTGAAGAAGTCTTGTTACAACCAACAAAAGCACTAAGTTTTGTTTTAAATACATTTTGGTTCAGTACTGGCTCCTGGCCTTGTCTTCCATGCTTACTGTGGTTGGTCTACCTTTTAGTTCCAGAAAAATATAACCCAAATTTTGTCAAGGTGTATTCAACAAAATCAATAAAGTGGACAAGAACTGCTGGTGAATTTCAATGTTACATCCTACAGTCTGGGCAGTTCTGTCTGTCACACAGTTTACCAAGCAGACCAAGAGATTGCCCATGTTTTGAAGGGGTTGGGATCTGGGTCAACAACCTGTCCTTCAGTGGTCCAGCCAGCAATCCTCCACTAGTGTATTTCATCAGTTAGGTCACACGGAAAATACTGTATATGCGTCATATAGTTCAGCATCCACAAAGATAATGAGGTGGACACAAACAACAGTTTTCAAACCTGTCCAAATCGTATGTCTCTTTATCTGAAGGATGGACACTTGGGTTCTAGGACATTGAAGCCTTCTATGGGGATGCTGCAGAAACCACAGTTTCTAGATTTGGAGTCTCTGCCCAAACTGTACACTCTGTACAGGGTCAAACTGCATAGTTGGCTTTCTGGAGAAGAAGGGCTACCATATATGGGTCCTTCTACATGGGTCAGAGCATCACATCAATTGTCACCATCTCTGTCAATTCAGTGTCACTCTCCTATCTTCTTTGGCAATCATACTTGATTGTCACAGGCCCTCTCCCACACAATCCATCCGTCTCTCTGCTGGATGCTCTTTTTTCCTCTTGCCTTCTTCCTGTCTGTCCCAAATCTTCTTTACTAGATTGTATCCTGCTTACTTGCACATATCCATGAACCACCATAATCTGTTCTTGTTGAACTTCCCTTAAATTAGAGTTTCTTGGGCTTTTGCTCTGACGTCCTCATTTCTTCATCTATCCCACAGTGTGCATCCTAACACTGATTATAGGGACTTCATCACCATCACCTCTAGCTTCCTCAACTGCTCTACCTTCACTGCCAGGTTTCTGTACCCTACAATAGTACTGGTCACACCACTGTTTTGTACACTTTACTTTTCACATTCTTTGACATTCTTTTGTCACACACTACCCCTAACACTCTGTGCCAGTTGGCTGAAGCCCCTGTGATTCTACCTTTGAACTCTTCATTCAGACATTGCTTCTCCTCAACCACCCGCAGATATTAGAAATTGTTAACTTGTCCCATTATTTTCCTACATCTCAGTTCTCATCTTCTTCTGATTTTTCCATTTGCTGCCATAACAGCTGTCTTATCTGTACACTGTTTCATCCCATATGCCATCATCTTTGTATTCCTTTCCATTCCATTCCCCTTGTTCTTGTCCAGTTTATGCCTGTAATTCCACATTACCTGCATACAGCAGCTTTATTGATCTGTCCTCCTGATCTGCTTGCTAATGCAATCCATTACCAATATGAACGACATTGGGCTCAAAGTTGAATCCTGATGTACACCCACTCCCAATAGGAACCTCACTGCTAGTTCGATCACTGTTTGTAGTTGTGTCATTGGTCCTTGTACATAGCCTACACTAATTCTATCAATGTTTCTGGGACTTTAAACCATCGCAGGACTGCCCAAATAAGCTTTATTGGGACCTTGTCACATGTTTTCTCCAAGTCTATGGATGCTCAGTTAGACTCCTTCTTCATCTCTGTCTTCTTCTCAACTATCTCTCTCACTACAAAGATTGGGTTAGTTGTGCTACATCCTGATCTGAATCCAAACTACTTATTTCCTGTCTTACTTTCTACTACTCTGTGTAACCATTTATCAACCACCCTCTCCAAAACTTTCATGCAGCGCAACAGGAGTTTGATACCTCTATACTGCCCACAATTGTGAATGTCCCCTTTGTTCTTGTACACTGGCACAAGAATGTTTATTCTCCAGTCATCTGGAATAAGCCTTTCTCTTCAAACTACTATATGACCACCCTTTGGAGCCATTTCTCCCCTAACTCACATCTTTTTTTTTTTTTTTTTTTTTTTTTTTTTACAAGAAACATCTTTATTGAATTAAGTTACTCTATTAGAGCTCTAAAAAGATGAATTTCCTTAGTTATACCAATTTGCTTGCCCAGTATTTCTGACAGAGTAATCTGCAGAGAATTTTTAGTGTGCCAACTCATTACAATCCCAAAAATGTGCTCCCAAATACCGCTTTCTTCCCCATCATGCCTCCAACATTTGCATTCTACCCTAGAATAAATTATGTGGAGTCTGCTTGGGTATAAAATACCTACACAAACATTTCCAAGCAAAAATCCTAAATCTTCTATATTTTGTTGCATATTTGGGAGCCATACATATATCCTCCCATTGTTTCTTTGTGAATTGCTTATCCAATCTCTCTTTGCAATCCTTTCTTTCTAACCCCCCTCTGATTGATTCCTGCAGTGAACAGGCAAGATTTTATATGCCCTACCAGTTATCCATTTTTTAACAGCAGCTTCTGTTCTAGATCCTATTAAAAATTCTACCAGTGCTGGTATTTCACTTAGGATCCCCATATTCCTTTCTCTTTGCCTTTACTCTGATATCAATGCTTGATAGAGAAGGCAATCTCTAGCCTTTAGTCCCAATGTACACTTTGCCTCTTCACATTCTGTTACCTTTCCCTCTAATTATTTGCTCCCAATACCTTGGTTCTATTGTCATTTTCTCTAGTAAATTCCAACCCCCCTCTTGCCTATTCTCTTTATCCATAATTGCAGTCATCCCTATCAGGAGAATCCCCTTTCCCCATTCCCATGTTGACTTAGTTCTTAGAACACTTTCTGCTACTTTATGAATATAGTATTCTGTATGGTTATTGTTGTTCTCCTTAAGCATCTGCATCCAAAATCCTAGTCTCTCCTTGTCTCTTGAACATTCCTGTTTCATTTTCATCACTTTCCACTTTGAATTATAGCTTGCTGCTTGTGCTTTGAATAGGAGTCTTAACGGTGTACCTCTGAAATTCCCCTTCAAATCAGGTAATCCCAAAACACCTTGTTCTACTAGAAAGATCATCTTATCCCACTTGACTCTTGCCCTCTTCCTGTCCGAGATAAAATCCTTCCACTCTTTATTAATTGCTATTCTTTGAGAACTTCTCTTCTGGATGATAAAAATATGCCTGACCTGTATATAAAAATAAAGGGACAAAAACATTTTCACCACTTATATCTTGCTATCCATATCCATAAAACAGAGCTTCCAATCTTAATTATCTTTTGTTTAGTCTCTTCCCACATATCCTTAGCTGCCATAGCAGAATCATTTTATCCCATACTCATAAGTATTTCATGTTATCATGCCCTCATAAATATGGGCATTGCTGAACCGATTCATGTATGAGTACATAGTTTACAGCTATTGTCTTTGTTTTCTCTTCATTAATTTTGTATTGCAAAAAACTTGAAACCGTCTTGGAATGTTCCACAACACTGAAATGTCCTTCTCTGGTTTTATCAGATACAAAATAATATTAACTGTAATATACAAAAAAACAGCCAGGCAAAAGTTGTAAAAATAAAAATTAAGTTTTA
This sequence comes from Protopterus annectens, assembly GCF_019279795.1. NCBI lineage: Eukaryota > Metazoa > Chordata > Ceratodontiformes > Protopteridae > Protopterus > Protopterus annectens. Next base: position 589,775,631 of record NC_056750.1, read on the forward strand.
ATACAAAATCAGATACACAGATAAGTGCTTTCACACCTATGCTGGGTGGTTCATCAAACAGTAAATTAAAACCACACTTAAATACTAGCATTTCAAAACTTGTGACATTAATACAGGTCTTAAATGTATAGAATCATTTAGTCCTCTGCCTCTAATTGCTTGTATAATAAACATCCATTTAATTTCTAAATACTCTGTATTAGTTTTAATATCACCACCCCTTGATCTAATTTTATACAATTCTAAGGCCATAAATCTAAAACAATGGTCAGTACCAGCCTGAATAATATGTTTGCCAAGCAAACAAAACCAAAATCAGCAGGACCAAAGATCCAGTCATAAATAGTGAACAGGACAACAAAAAAAACTGAAAGCGGTCCTCTAGGTTATGCACCCAGGATGGAGGTTTATGAAAGAGAGACTGGATTTTTGTTGTCTTTTTTTCAGAAGCATGGTTATTCTAGAGGTGCCATAGAGACTGTAAGATGAGAGCATCATACATGGAGACGAAACTCTGCAAAACCTTGGTTTATAGGTGGTAGTGAAGAGCGGACATTTGAGCGAGATTCCCAGCTGGTGAACAGCAAGGGGTCTTGGAATGCCAAAGCATGTCATAGGCTCATTCTTGGATACAACAGTGACATGAATAAAATGAAGAAGTTAGTAGGCGAGAACTGGAAGATCCTCCATTCAGATGATGATAACCAGGAGGTTGTTGGTTCAGCCCCAACTTTTGCTTTTAGAAATGCACCAAATTTGAAAAGATTGCTCTGTAAGGATTTTCCTGGGGGAAATAATGGGCATACTTTTTGTGGGTTTGAACGGATAGGCACCTTCCCATGTGGACATTGCAAAGGATTTGTCTATATAGATAGATCAAACTATTTTCAACATCCTGCCACTGGGCGCATTTTTTGTTTGAGAGGTTATGCTAACTGCAGGACTAAGGACTTGGTTTATTTAGCGAAATGCCAGGGCTGCGAATCATTTTATGTTGGCAAGACCAACGAAATGTTGAAAGAAAGGGTCTTGCAACATTATAGAGATATTAGGTCTGGAAGTGAGCACAATGCATTACCACAACATGTTAAGAGGTATCAGAGTCATACTTTTAAGTTTATGATCCTGCAGTTATGCACTTTCTCCAGGAGAGGGGGGATATTACCTTAAGAACTGAGCAGGTTGAAGTGGATTGGATTGCAAACCTGCAAGCTGATTGTGCGCCTGGGTTGAATAGTGTATTATCATTGAAGCCTGTATTGAGAGGGCGTAGACCTTGGCAAAATCCTTGATTGGTTATTTTAGTGGGAGTGTTTTATACGTGCATTTGCATTGGATATTTGCGTTTTAAAAGTATATGGTTCTTTTGTGTATGTATGTATGGATTTGAAAGAGTCTTAGTACTTGAAAGCGTTCATCCTTTTAATAAAATGAGTGATTTTACGCATGTTGTGGTGGATCTTTCGGGTTTTTTGTTGAATAATATGTTTAGCCAATGCATTCCTGCTATCATGTCTATTTATGTTATACAAATGCACTTTAATCCGATTTCTAAAACAGCAATTTGTTTTGCTAACATAAAAACAATGACAAACTAAATAGACTGCTAAGTATATTAGGTTAGCTGTACTGCAATCAGCATAAAACTAAAATCAAAAATCCGTCCTGTATCTGGATGCTGAAATTGCTTACCACTTTGAATATATTTACAAATATTACAGCCTCTGCAAGGAAAAGTTCCTACTCTGTTAGATGTTTTCCTCAAGCAAACATTTTCATTATTAGTCACTGATTTATAACAAAGCATCTTCTTAATTGATGTACCATTCTTAAAAGTAAAATGAGGTAACTCTCCAAGTATTTGCTTACACTTATTAACAGACGGTAAAACTTTCCAGTGTTTTTTTATAGTATCACATAGTAATTGGATATCATTAGAATATGTTAAACAAGGAGAGTGTGTTGAGTAGATGGAAAGAGTACTTTGAGGGGTTGATGAATGAAGAGAATGAGAGGGAGAGAAGGTTGGATGATGTGCGGATAGTGAATCATGAAGTGCAGTGGATTAGCAAGGAGGAAGTAAGGATAGCTATGAAGAGGATGAAGAATGGAAAGGCTGTTGGTCCAGATGAGATACCTGTGGAAGCATGGAGGTGTTTAGGTGAAATGGCAGTGGAGTTTTTAACTAGATTGTTTAATGAAATCTTGGAAAGTGAGAGGATGCCTGAGGAATGGAGAAAAAGTGTTTTGGTACCGATTTTTAAGAATAAGGGTGATGTGCAGAGCTGTAGTAACTACAGAGGGATTAAATTGATCAGTCATAGCATGAAGTTATGGGAAAGAGTAGTGGAAGCTAGGTTAAGAAGGGAGGTGATGATTAGTGATCAGCAGTATGGTTTCATACCAGGAAAGAGAACTACAGCTGCGATGTTTGCTCTGAGAGTGCTGATGGAGAAGTACAGAGAAGGTCAGAAGGAGTTGCATTGTGTCTTTGTGGACTTAGAGAAAGCATATGACAGGGTGCCTAGAGAGGAGTTGCGGTATTGTATGAGTAAGTCGGGAGTGTCAGAGATGTATGCAAGAGTGGTACAGGATATGTACGAGGGTAGTGTGACAGCAGTGAGGTCTGCGGTGGGAGTGACGGATGCGTTTAAGGTGGAGGTGGGATTACATCAAGGATCAGCTCTGAGCCCTTTCCTATTTTGCAGTGGTGATGGACAGGTTGGCAGACGAGATCAGACAGGAGTCGCCGTGGACTATGATGTTTGCAGATGACATTGTGATCTGTAGTGAGAGTAGGAAACAGGTGGAGGAGACCCTGGAGAGGTGGAGATATGCTCTAGAGAGAAGAGGAATGAAGGTCAGCAGGACTAAGACAGAATATGTGTGTGTGAATGAGAGGGAGGATAGAAGAATGGTGAGGATGCAGGGAGTAGAGGTGGCGAAGGTTAATGAGTTTAAATACTTGGGATCAACAGTTCAGAGTAATGGTGAGTGTGGAAGAGAGGTGAAGAAGAGAGTACAGGCAGGATGGAGTGGGTGGAGAAGAGTGTCAGGAGTGATTTGTGACAGACGAGTACCAGTAAGAGTGAAAGGGAAGGTTTACAAGAGGGTAGTGAGACCAGCTATGTTATATGGGTTGGAGACAGTAGCACTGACAAAAAGGTAGAAGTCAGAGCTTGACGTGGCAGAGTTGAAGATGTTAAGATTTCCACTGGGTGTGACGATGATGGACAGGATTAGGAATAAGTATATTAGAGGGTCAGCCCAGGTTGGAAGGTTTGGAGACAAAGCCAGAGAGGCAAGATTACATTGGTTTGGACATGTGCTGAGGAGGGATGCAGAGTATATTGGGAAAAAGATGCTAAGGATGAAGCTGCCAGGTAACAGGAAAAGAGGAAGGCCTAAGATAAGGTTTATGGATGTGGTGAGAGAGGACATGCAGGTGGTTGGTGTGACAGAGCAAGATGCAGAGGACAGGAAGAAATGGAAACAGATGATCCGCTGTGGCGATCCCTAACCGGAGCAGCCGAAAGAAGAAGAAGATTAGAATATGTTAAACATCTTCAAGGAGCCATTTATTGAGCTATGATTATTACTACTACTATCTTCAATAGCTGCAGAGAAAAACGTTTTAGTTCTGAAACTTCTCTGTAATATTGCTTCATTCTGAGCTGTGTATGCATCAGTGGAATTATAACCTCTATCAACAAAACCATTAGTTAAACTGTCAAATGAATTATACATATCACTGTCCCTAGTATGTAACGTGCTGACCTGAAAAATTGACCTTTTAGTACATTTTGTTTCAAATGCCTGGGATGCATACTAAGAACATGTAGCATATTATTCTTTCTACAGGGTTTTCTACCGAGCAGCGTATTAATACCATCAGGGGATTCTAGATACAGAAACATCTAAAAAAATCAACATGAAAGAAGGCAATTACATGCTGCTGTGAACGGTTTCATCATTTAATTTGTTAGTTCCTCTTTTGGCTGACTGCATCATACCTCTGAATTGTACAGATTTTCACAGAATGTCCTGATTTTTGCCTCATATTTTTGGTCTGTTCCTCATTAAATCTGTGATTTTCTGGATTTCTTTGACAAATCAGTGGGGTTTGAATTCACTAAGTAATGGCAGTCATTTGACTTTCAGACTTTGCATACTTTAGAAAATGCATGTTAAACAAGACCTTTTATTGTAGCAACTTTCTATGTTAATAAGATCAGTATTTAAAATGTGTGTCCATTTTTGAGGGTTTTGTCCTCCCCTCATTAATTTTGGGTTTCTCCAGATCTTTTGTACCAAGAGGGTGAGAGCTATGGACTGCAGTTCTCCTGAATTTCTGCTGAATTTTGCTCATGGGAGTTGTTAGGGGCATAATTTAGAAGATTTAGAAGATTTTGAGTGGATTGGCAATATCCAGTGTCATGTTGTACCCCCAGATTTGTAGAAGTTTGTGTTTGCGTGCTACCACTGATTCACTGTATATGGTGTTTTCTCTTTTCTCCACTGTTGTGCAATCTTAGTTAGAATATACATAATTAAGAGTGGTGGGGGGCAGTTGTAAATGCCTCTCACTCATAAAAACAAATGAGGTTATTAACACAAACCAATGGCAAATGCACACTGTCAGCAGAAACTGTGTGTGGGCAGATCCAAGGTGAGTTATGAAGTTAGTAAAGCTACATTACGAGACACTTGTGTTGGGCAGACTACCTAGTGCAGGTAAGTCAAAGTGTAACTCATTCTTTCTGGTGACAGCAGATTGCTGCAGACAAGTGTTACACTGATGGGAGTGCAGTAGTCCAGCAGTAATTCAAGAGGGTTGTAGTTATCCAAATCAGGACCTGTTGAATTAAATGAGAAACCATTCACAGCAGCACATCTGGATTGTCTGAGAAAGTGAAAAAGTGGGGAGAAAGAGAAACAAAACGTTTGGTCAGAACAACACCAGTATGAGGAGGAAGAGATGTAGGTTAAGCAGAATAAAAAGGATAGGAAATGACCACTGTAAGTTAAGAGAGAGGCAAGGCGTATATATGTTTATGATTGTGTATAATTTTGTCAAAATAGCTTTGACTGTAGTACACGTGGTCGAAAAAAAATGACTGAAAGAACATTTTACTGAAAAGCCATTTTGACGAAAATTTTCTACAAAACATATATACCACAAAAAATTTGTTTGGGGGTGGCAAGCTGCCCTGGCTGCACTCCCCAACATGTGCAAATAATAATTTGCATTGAATCTACCCCCCCACACAGCTATTGTTGATAGCATCATTTTGCTACTGGTTTGTACTACTGACCCCATTTGCACTTACTGGATGTGTTTACTTCGAATCTATTGCAGTTTGTATTTGCTGTTTTTTGGATTTCATACTTTTGTCTCTTAAACCAGATTATGTTTATGCCACTCATGGCTTTTCCTGTTTTGGTTTTCTTCATTTAGTTTTTGTTAGGGACCCACGATCCCTCACAGTAATGGGTAAGCAGTACTGGGGTTTGGTCCACTACAGGTGACCTGTGAATCATTTGATCCATACTAAAAATTCAACTTACAGTTCAGCATTTTGACTTACCACACCTGTGTCATTTAATATACATTACGAACATTTCAAACTACTAAAAGTGAAATTAATACTTGAAACACTATCATTTAAATCTGAATAATTTGCTTTTTGACCACAAGGTGTGATCCCATATTTATTGATGATTAAGCATTGAAAGTTGACCACCACCCACACTTTACACATTCTCTCTTTCACACACACAGGCACACAAATGCACACAAACCTTGACTGCTGACCCTGTTCAGTGAACCTTATATAATTCACAATGTCTGTCTGTGGACTTTACCTTAAAAAAAAAGTCTTGGTCATTACACCATATACTTATTGCTGTCTTCTGTTCCTAGTCACATCTAAAAATGCGCACTTCTGTACCTAGTGTGTTTACTCAGTTATGAACCTATAAATGAATCAACAGATTGCACTATGATATCAGAATGTATGCTCAAACCAGAATAAGTGCCTAGTCATTATCTCTGATAATTTTACACAAAGGTGGTTTGTAAAATGTAGGGAACAGAATCAAAGGAGTCCTTGACAAGACATTAACTCATTTGTGATTGACTCACAAAAGAGTGATCACAAATTAGCAAATATGAAAAACTGGAATATGAAACAACATTTTAAAATAAAGGCTATTTTTGAAGGGGGGGCAAGCCCCCACCCCCCATACCAGTCATTCTGACTACTTATATACCCACACTAAGGTTCCACCATCATGAAGAAAGAATAAACCCCTGGTATGACTGGCACCTCAACCTTCCAAGGAAAAGCCTGGCAGTCAGACACCTGATTGATTGACTAGTGAATGTCAATCACTAGTGTTTTGCGAACAAGCCAAATGAAAGGTATCAAACAGAAAAATAATTAAATTGTTTTCTAGGCAAATGTGCTTTCTTTTTTCCTGTCAGTGAATACTCTTTTCATATAGGATATGCTTCAGTAATAGGATTCAGTATTCAATATGGCCATAAATCATTTGAACACAAGAGGCTTGCAGTTACAATGTGCCTGTTGTTTGTAGATTTACCTAGACATATATCAGAATCCCAAGGTAAATGAACACTGATAAGAAGGTACATTTATGGCAGTACAGTGGAATATACACAAGCACTGAACTGATTGTACGGGTACACAGCTCCTCTTCTAGAGATAATTGTTAAAATTAAGAAACTGTAGCGCAGCTGTCCAGTCTAGACAAATTCTGAAAGAAAACAAATTGCACTGAAATCTGTGTGCCTTTATCTGTTGTATACAAACATGTGCATGTCTATGTTTATAGATTAGCAAATATATACTTCACACATCTAGTAATAAATGTACTCATGACAGCTTGTTTAGACTGCTGTTTATTTTAGATTTATTATAGCGTGTGTGTGTGTGTGTGTGTGTGTGTGTGTGTGTGTGTGTGTGTGTGTGTGTGTGTGTGTGTGTGTGTGTGTGTGTGTGTGTGCACTGTGTAGGGATGGTGGGATTTGGCTAGTTCCTGCCTATAGGTTATTTTCAAGTTTATAAGTAATTTAAACTTGCAGATTTGAGTTCTTAGTTTCCTGGCACTGAAAGCTGTTACATTATCAGAAAGGAATTCTTTAACTGCTCCCTTGGCCAAACATTATCCCAGCTGTAAAGGAAACGAACTTCAGAATGAACAGTTGCATTGTATTCCAACAAGATCAGAGTTCTGTTCTGTACTACATATAACTGTCATAATATCAGGGTGATAACAGTCATAATTTTACATTGACTTCAGTGCAACAGGTTCATTTGCTGCTAACTAGGCTTTATCCAAAGTCATGTTACATAATTTATTTTTCTGGTAAAACTGAGAGATCTGTGGCTGAAATAGTTACTTATGAGATTGTGCTATGGGTTAAACTGCTGGACATTTTGGTTTCAGATATCTTTGTCGGGTCACAGGGGTGCAGCTCATTTTACAAGACTAGAATTAGCTATAAGCTGTAGTTGTACCCTCTCAGATGTACTTTCAGATGTGATGCTGTACAGAACATTTTTGACGAAAGCCATGCCATAAAGGTTTTAAATGTCAGTTGCCTGTTGCAAATTCTGGATCACAGCTTCTCAGTCTCCGTTTCTGCAGTTCAGCACCATTAGGAACAAGTTTCAAAAGCCTTGTCAGTATGATTTGCCCTGAAAGATATCACAAGAGTGAAAAGTGCATATATGTATGCTGTATATATCTGCATATTATTTATTTATTTATTTATTTATCCCTTGTGGACCAGGTAATGGGACTAGAACAAGAACCCTTTTCAGCCATGGTCTTTATACCAAGGTATGAAATTACAGAGATACAACAAAAATGGTAAAAAAATAAATTATAGAGGTTAAACACAAATGAAATCAACCATTATTCTAAAATTAATTCAAGCTGAACAATGAAACTGGTAACAAAATGACAATTATTCATTTTCAGAGATTTAACAGATAGATTTCTTGGTTCAAAATCTGTGAAATTTCTAGAAATTAATAATTGCCATTTTGTTACCAATCTCATTGACATCTGTCTCTATTCACTTATGTGGAGGGGGGTTCACCAAAGAAATTCATTAAACTGATGGAGGCTAGGGTTTTGAGGATGACCTAGGTGACAGTATTACATATGGTAGAAATTTGTCATGTGATGGTGTGGGAGGGGGTCCAGTTAGCTGCAATAATTTTACTGAAACTTTTTTTCCTCCGGAGCAGAATCTATATGGTATACAAATAAATAGCTATTCTAGTTAGAGCGATAAAAAAAACTGATAGATATACTTTTGTGTATGTGTGTGTACATGGTTCAGAATGTGTGTATCAGTGTGTCCATAGTGGGATGGGTGAGGTGAGAAACAGATATTTTGTACATAAACAGTGTAGGAGAAAATACAAATGTAAATGTGGAAAACCTTTGCAATTCTCACCGCAGTTTAGTATTGAAAGCATGTATATTGCTCATTGTCTTGCTTCTGCTTGGTTAGTTAATGAGAAAATTATTGCTCTCTTACTTGTTTGCCTATCCAAAGGACTAAGTCTAACACAGCTTATCAGTTCTTTGTGCTCATAGTGCTCTTGCTGATAAACAAATTAAACAAAAACACACAAATATTAAAAGATGTACAATTAGCTTATATCAATTTCTAGTACATAGTCTCAGGTAATAGAGCGTCTTCTGTCTAGAGACATGCGTAAATGGGCGTACCTTCGTTGAAGGTTGTGTGTCAGGACTGGCAACTCGACATGTAAAAATCGACTGCCAATCATTAGCGGACCGGAGTTCCGCTGTGGCGACCCCTAACCGGGAAAAGCCGAAAGACACAACAACAACAAATCTCAGGTAATAAGGAGCTTCCAAATGAAAAATCAGTCCTCTTGACCCATTCCTCCCTCAGGATATTCATACATACATACATACATACATGCATGCACACGCACACACACACACACACACACACACACACACACAATGTACAGCTCCTCACCCCTTACTAGAGGAAACATAAAATGAAGAGCCATATCATCTCTTCACAATCTAAGTCGCAATTAGGGTTTTATCCTTTTGTGTTGTGGTGCCAACAAATTACCCTGTTATCTCCCCTGTTCTCTTAACAGAAATAACCCACCCCCCCCCCCCACACACACACACACACACACACACACACACACACACACACACACACCCTGCCACTAGTCAGGAGTTGGTGTCCACAGTTTTCTCCTTCTCCCTTCTTATTCACAGCCAGTGCACTTGGACAACTGCTCACCATCAGTGACCAGAACTACCTCTTTTCTTCCCTTCTCTTCCATCAATGAACTATGTGGACTAACTTCCTTCTCCTAATGGGTGCACTTCACATTCTCGAAATACTGAAATCTCGAATTTCAGTTTATTGAGACTAAAATATCAAAAGCCCAGTTGAGCGAAAGTCCACAAAACCAAATCCGGAAATGTCGAATCAGCGGTTGTGGTGGTGCGCTGTGTTAATGGATAGCTGGAGATTCTGGTAAGTGTTTATATTTTAAGGGTTTTGAGTAGGGATTTGAGTTTATGTTAGTGTGTTGGGAAGTTGTAGGTTTAGGTTATGGTATGTAGTTAAGATTGTGTAAGTGTTGAGAATGGTGGTGTTTGTACGTATGTGATGTGTGTGTTTGTGTGAGGGGAATGTAGAGTGTGTAGTGGTGGGTTTAGCGTCTTTGTCTTTTTAGTGCAACCTCAGAGTTAGTATATATAAGTAGCGGGGGTGTGGTGGGCTTGCCCCCCTGATCATATGTAGGGTAGGTCCATGTATTTGTGCTGTTGTGTTTGTGTGAGTTTTGTTTGTTTGTTGTAGTGCGGGGAGGAAGGTGTGTGTGTGTTTGTTTGTGTGTTGGATATGGTGTATTTAAAAGTCGTGATTTTGAATTTCACACTTTTGGGGTTTCAGTATTTTGAATTTTTGGCTTTATAGTCTCGAGATACTGAAATTCGAGATTTCAGTATTTTGAGATTATAAAGTGAATCCCTACTAACATATCACTGACTGGTAGATCCTGTCTCCTAATGTCCCTTCCTGTCAGAGGTCTCATTTCCTTATTTCTGTGATTAAAATGGTAACTAGAGTACACTGTCTCCCCACACCGACCTCAGTAGTCATCATAATGCCCTGCTTACTTCCACACACAGTCCAGCTAAATTGGTGTCTCTGGCACAATCTACCCAGCATGACCATGACTGGACTCCACCTTGCACCATCTGAGTGACTAGCCATTTAGTCATCTGCACTGGTATGACAGCAATTGGTATTTCCCATCAACTGGTAAGTCAGTGATTAGTTACATCACCTCCCTACCTGAACTGCCTACTTCACCTGTGTCTGTGATAAATTCATATCCTATACCATATCCTTTGCTTTGCTACCAGTGTAGGCAACACAAAACCCATTGATGGTTCACGAATTTAGCACTTTGTCTTATTAACTGACAATGGTATTTAAGATCAGGAACAGATAGTAAAAATGACAGACGTGTAAAAAAAAGTCATGAAACAGTCTAAATAATTGGAGCAAGGCAAAAGTGCTAAGTGGACAAAACTGTCAATACCCGTTTCAGAAGCTCATTCACCATACAAACTTTATCCATTTCTGCATTGTAGTAGCCAAAGGTTATCCTGGAAAGCAGTAGATATATTACAGGAAATAATCTGGGATGGGATGTCAGTCAATAGCAAGACACACACAAACTCAGTCACACACACATGAGCACACACACTCATGCACGCAGACACACATTCCTTAAGGCATTTTGGATCATTACTAATATACCTGCCCACATATCTTTGAAATGTGAGAGAAATTACAATCCCTGTTGAAAATCCATGTGGGGACGAAAAGAACATGCAAGTTCTATATAAAAGGTGTCCCACCTGGGAACTGAACTGATGCAACACTTATTTCATTTGTAAAATTCATTTTTCCAGACTCTATATCTGTATTACTACAACAAAAAACTGGCAGTAGGTGCAGAGGACTAAAACTATGAGCTGCTTACAGGCTGTTTCCAGTGGCCCAGGGTTTGATTCTCCAAGCCTCCATTTGCCTAACTGTGTGACTCTGAGCAAGTCACTTAACCAGAGAGTGCTCCTGAGATGAGTCTGAAAAAGGTCCATGTGGATCTGTGCTCTACTTCTGTAAACAAATGATTAAATAAATAAACTGGTGATTTATTGTTCCATAGACCCTGGAGAGGTGGAGATATGCTTTAGAGAGGAGAGGAATGAAGGTCAGCAGGGCTAAAACAGAATATATGTGTGTAAATGAGAGGGAGGGTAGAGGAATGGTGAGGATGCAGGGAGTAGAGTTGATAAAGGTGGATGAGTTTAAGTACTTGGGATCATCAGTTCAGAGTAATGGTGAGTGTGGAAGACAGGTGAAGAAGAGAGTACAGGCATGGTGGAATGGGTGGAGAAGAGTGTCAGGAGTGATTTGTGACAGTCTGGTACCAGTAAGAGTGAAAGGGAAGGTCTACAAGATGGTAGTGAGACCAGCTATGTTATATGGGTTGGAGACAGTGGCATTGACGAAAAGGCAGGAGTCAGAGCTGGATGTGGCAGAGTTAAAGATGCTAAGATTAGTACTGGGTGTGACTAAGATGGACAGGATTAGGAATCAGTATATTAGAGGGAAAGCTGAGGTTGGACAGTTTGGAGACAAAGCAAGAGAGGCGAGATTGCGTTGGTTTGGACGTGCTGAGGAGGGATGCTGGTTATATTGGGAAAAGGATGCTAAGGATGGAGCTGCCAGGTAAGAGGAAAAGAGGAAGGCCTAAGATAAGGTTTATGGATGTGGTGAGAGAGGACATGCAGGCGGTTGGTGTGAAAGAGCATGATGCAGAGGACAGGAAGAAATGGAAACAGATGATCCGCTGTGGCGACCCCTAACGGGAACAGCCGAAAGAAGAGGATGATGAGAACAAAAAGGCTAAGACAACCTCCTAAGCAATTACTAGAATATAGAAATCAAAGTCTAAACCAACCATACTTGAATTTAGTGAATATTGTAAAATAGGTAAAAGAACAGGAAGTGTGATGTTTTAGAAAAGGTAGGAGCAAATTACACGGAAAAAATGGACATTGCGGGAGCAACACATACAGAAAAATGTTTTTGAGGAGGAATGAGATTTAAGAAAGGGTAGGAACTGAATAATTTATGCAATGTTGGATTGATTATATTGTATAGAAGAACGTATGTGATGTATAATGTCTGTAAATGTGAACTTGTTAATATGATTTACTTTTATATAAATGTAAGTTTGCCTGTGTCACAAGTGATAATTCAATGAAGATGTTAAAAAATAACCTCCCAATAAAAGGTTCACAGCAAATGTCAAAGATTTATAAATTATGCCAACTTACATAACTTTTAGAATAAAATAAGGAGATTTAAATTAGCAGTAAAGCATTTAAGGAATATCAATAGTTTAGTCTGCATTGACAAGTAAATAAATTAGTAAAAGGTTTATAAGTTTATATGTTAAGTCAAAACTTATAAGATTACAAGTGGACTCTAGGAAATTAATGAAAGGCAATAAGATACAGAACATTATGTTTCGACTCTTACTGATGAAAGCTTTTCATTTATTTTCTTTTACGCATAGCACAAATCTCATTTTCTTTAAATAATTTGAAACTCCCGCCTGGTTTATGTGAAGTGCCAACATGTCTTCCTTTTTCATTACCCTGTTTAAAAACTATTGTTTATTGTTTACATTGGTAAAATGTTCATACTATAGTCTCATAACACTGGCTTACAATACAATCCTTGCTTTTACAAATGATTTTGTAACATTAGGTACTTGACCTTAAATGCCTTGTAGGTAATTAGAAGGTTGCCTGTAGTCTTCCTATATACCAGAAAACAAAATTGTTGTGAAAACTTCTTCAAATGAGTTCCATTGCATACTTTCCCTTCCTTGCTGTATTTTTATAAGACAATAAGAAACAGTGAACAATACACCATTTTTCATCTAATGCTATAAGTGCAACAGGTAGTCACGTGGCTCATGGAACAGAATGCATACAGCAGGAAGTCGGAAGGTCCTTAAAAGCAGAATTCATAGTGCCCTCTTCCAATTAAGCAATTTTAAATTAAGCGGTCTATTTTCTTAGAAGTTGTTGCAATTAAGTCACAGAGCTTGTCAGGGGAAACAGTGATTGCTGAATTGGTTATATTAGGCATATCAGTAAGGGATGCAGATTTCTGCATAAGGGTGACAGGGACTTTACCTCTTCGCAAATTATATGTTTTAGTGAGTGCTTTAATGCAGTGTTAGCATGGACAAATCATTCATTCTTTGGGCTCAGCCATATCAAATCTAGACTCTAAGTTCTATACTGATGTGTTAGCAACCATCCATTTTATAGTATAAACTGTCAGCCTTTTTGCTTCCTCTGTAACCTTATATTCTTGTTCTGAAAAAAAATGCAACTTGATATCCACTGCAGCACACAAACCCTTAATATAATCTGTACTGTTTTCATACTCATTTCTAAATATATAAATATATTGCATCATTCCTTCAACAGTTCATTTCTGCACTTTAACACGTTAACCATCAAACTCTTCTCTCCTTCAGTATGTTGTCCATGTACATCTGACTTTTTTTTCTCACAGTTGTGTTTAATACTATTATACCTGTTTTGAAACCATCTATATATTTTGTCAAAACAAACATATCACTGTTCTCTCTGACAGTATATATATTATGGCCAAGAGATTTAACAAATATTTTGCACAGATTTACGCACGGAATGTACTCGTATTTAACTCCCTATGATTCACTTAACAGACCAGTAATACAGAGTTAATTCAGACAGTAAAAACTGGCTGTATGCAGATTCAGACTAAATTCATCCAGAATACCGCATGAAATGCAACCTCATTTAAATCCTTTAGTGATGAAATAGTTGTATGTTGGAATTTCATTAATGTTGAATTGATACAAGGTATCAGCAGAAGCACGCAGTCACCATAAACAACCCCAAATAAGTTTCACTTCATGATTGAAAATCTTAGGACATTTATTTTTCTAAAACTGTGAACAAATTTCAACATGTTTTTAAGGGCATGTTTTACATTGCTACTAAACTTGTAACATTTAGTATTTAGCATAATACCTTTCAGTGCTGTAAGCAGCATCTGGCCTCACAGAGAATGAACAGACCTCATCTAGACTAATGCATTTCGTATGACACTGCACTCATGTATGCTGCTTAATAAACATACACACACACACACACACACACACACACACACACACACACACACGCACACACATATCTATAATATATATATATGTGTGTGTGTGTGTGTGTGTGTGTGTGTGTATATATATATATATATATATATATATATATATATATATATATATACATACACACGCACACACACACACCCACACCCACACACAATAACCACTGCGGTCATCAGGCTGGACATAAAGTGCGTCCATTTTAATCTATCACCCCATTAGCCTGACGAGTCTGATATGTAAAGCTATGGAGTGCATCGTCATCGACCTGATTAACAAAGATATAGGAAATCTCCAAACTCTGGACCCCATAAAGTTTGGCGTTGTGAAAGGGAGATCATGCCTGCTCAACCTGGTTGATTTCTTTGAGTCAGTCACCAGGGCTGTGGATGAAGGTAATGCAGTGCATACAGCCTACCATGATCTGGCCAAGGCCTTTGATATCATTCCTCACTTGGGGAATTCTTGATAAACTCACCAAACTAGGCATCAACCCCCATATCACTAGGTGGGTTGCAAATTGGCTCACAGATAGAACACACAGTGTGAAAGTAGCGAACTCCAAGTCAGACTGCTGACCAGTTACGAGTGGAGTCCCACAGGGATCGGTCCTCGGTCCTCTCCTGTTCGGAATCTACTTCTCAGAAGTCCAGGCCAACACAAAGTTATCTGGCTGACCATGTTCACAGACAACTGCAAGCTGGGAGCCATTATTAACCTCTCAAGTGATGCAGACATCCTACAGAAAGACCACACTGAGACCAATGACTAGTGTCGAAACCATGGCCTTAAGCTTAACGCCAAAAAATGAGTCGTCGTCCCCTTTGTTAAAAACTCAGTTCTCACTAATTACCATATCGATGGGAGCCCACTGAACACTGAAGGTGTTATAAGAGATCTGGGGATGCAGGTTGACAGCAACCTGTCCGTCGACCACCACATTGCCACTGTGGTCAGAAAGTCCTTCTGTGTGGCACATCTCATTACCAAGGGTTTTGCATCCAGGAAGAAAGAGGTCATCGTCTCTCTACTCTTCCCTCATTAGACCAGTCATCGAGTGTAATGCCCCATTTGGCATGTACCTCACTAGACACCTGCAACAGCTGGAGAGGCCACAGAAATACCTAACGAAGAGGAACCTAGGCATTAAACACATGTCCTACATAGTCAGACTCAAAAGACTCCAGCTGTTCTCTGTCTCATATCGCTTACTTACAGGTGATCTCTGCTTGACTTACAAAGCCATGCCTGACCCACCTCTGTTAGAAATGCTACATCTAAAGAAATCCCAATCCCTGTGCACCACATGCTCCAGAGACCTCAACCTCATTACCACAATCAACAGAACATGCTGGAGGGACAGGTTTTTCACCCAGAGACTGCCCATGCTCTGGAATAGACTTCCCATACATGTCAAGCAGAGCACGTCACTGTCCCTCTTCAAGAGAAATCTTGATGAGTGGATGGGTAATAGAAAGTTCACGTTGGGTATCACTCCAGTGGCACTACTTGATAGAGGCACTGGGAAGTAACACCGGGCAGCACAATGCCAGGGCACTTTTATGGGCTAGGCTCCAGGGCCATTAGCCTAGAACACACCTATGAACCTAAATTTGATCTGATGAAGGGTTACAAGAACCTGAAAGTGCTTATTGTATTTATGTTTTTATTTTATGTTTTTGAAGTCTTTGAGAATTTTAATGATTAAAGTGGATGTACTTTATCTTCAGCCTGGTGACTGCAGTGGTTATTTTATTTTACGTATCTGTTATTGTTGCACTTTGCAGTTCTTTGACTGTTGTTCCTGGAGTTGCTGTATTTCTATATTTACATATGCACACACACACACACACACACACATATATATATATATATATATATATATATATATATATATATATATATATATATATATATATATATATATATATATATATATACACATCTTCACCTTTAGCATTGTCTATGAACCAAAAACTAGTAGTTCAAATAGTAATCTGTCATCCTCTGCAGCATGGTGAAATAGACAAGGAAAAGACTAATTAGGGAGACTTTACGTAGCCTATACTGAGAATTTCTTTCAAGTATTAAAAATATGAGTCATATTTTACAGATTATTATACAATGAATGGTCATTAACATTCCAAACGGAGCATGCTGATTGGTCAGCCTAACTAGTGTGCCCATTTTAAATCCGGGCATATATCAATGGAAAAGTGTGGTTGCCCTGACTTTTTTCCATTAATATATGCTACATAAATTTTACTTTTGGCATTATTGTACTGTGATCCTTTTGTTTTACTTAAAAAAAACTGACAAAAACTGGAGACTTCAAACTAAGGAGGGAGATGGGACAGACAAAAATAAAATAAGGTATGTTATACAAAACTAGAGAAATGTGCCTGATTATCCTTTTATTTTTCTCTGTCCTGTTTCTGCTGTACTTTGAAAGTCTCCCGGTTTCTTTTCTTTTAATTAAAAACAAAACAAAAAAAAAAAGCAAGGGAGAGCTTCCTTTCTCCATTGCTTCCTTTACACAGCACTGATGTACTGCGTAAGTGTGGGAGCGAAAGTCCCACACGAATGCACAGTACATCAGGAAAGCCCCAGGATATAGGCACGGAAGAGGAACACCGTGCCATTATACAAGGGCATTATTTAAGAAAAGTAAGTAACCTTTTTCTTAAATAATGTCATTGTATAATAGCAATAACTGACTCTGTGGTGTGGTATATTGAATATTTAACCATGGCTGGCTTTGTTTAATCACTTGGACTTCACCTTTGGGATTAAACCGTACCAACTGTGGGTAAATGTTTCATACACCACACCCACTTTGTCAGGTATTGCTGTAGTAGCAGGTCAGTACAGTTAATGTAGCTTCCTGTAAGACTGTATGGCATGCTTTTATCTGTATGTTTGAGATTTCATATTTTTTTTTTCTATTTAATGTCCTTGTTTGAGATTAATAATAAATTGTATACATCCCAACCAGGTTTAACATGTACTCCCTGAAAGTGTTCTCAAAATACTACTGTTTGTCATAATTGGGAGTACAACTTTTAAGTGACAAAGAAGAAATGAAAGCAAAAACGCATGGCCAGGAGATAAGGATTTTGAAGGAATGTTAAGAAGTTATAAAATCGTTCCTAGACATTCTTGAGCTGAGAATTGTTTTAAGCCTGTGTACAGAGAGCAGTCTTTTCATTACAAGGTACACCTAAACTTTAACTACCTAGCACTATATGATATTAGAAGGGTAATGAGAACTAACTGCCAGCTTCTATTAAAAAAATTGAGTCTGGCTGAAGGTTTTGAAAAAAAAAACATGTATCCATTAGCTAATATTGTAACTGCTTAAAAATCATACTGAATTTAATAATTTGATAAAACTTGTATGCAAGCACCTCCTTGAAGTCATAGAAACACAGTCTGTTAAACTCTGACTTCCTGATTCCACATTCTTGAATGCTGCATTTAGAGAAGACTATAATCGTTAAAGTGACAAGTACATTACCCAATCAAAAATAAATTCCATCGTGGTGCAGATAGCTAAAGCACTGACTGTGACCCAGATGGCTGAGGGTCAACTAATGGAAGAGCCTGTTAGGGAGGTGGAGACTGAGCAACTGAAGTGGGTCACCCACCCCAAGGTCAGGAAGGTAACAAGGCTCACTACTGCTCTGACACCCACTAGGGCCTTTGGTATCTTTGTAGGAATCACCAGCACAGTGGGATGAAATTGAGGATTCAAATGCCAAGTACCATTTGCTGTGACAGCTGCAGAAGTATTGGAGGTTAGGGCATATATAAATAACCCCTCTGTGGCTGTCTACATCATGACCTCTTTTCTGCTCAGCTCACACCCCTAGCATTGAGTCATCTACATTAGGAAGGTGACCTGAAGCAAATTTATTGGTAGAGCCATCTGTGATGGGAAAATATTTAATAAACAACAGAGGGGCCTAGGGTTGATGGCTGGCAGGTATGAGGGTAAGAAAATAATTTAAAACAAAAATAAAGTATTTCTTCCTGGAACATTTATTCTCAACAAACTAAAATATACCAGTTCTAATGTACACTAAATGTAGGCCATTTGTAATACAAGTATTTCATCCTGCTCCATGTATGTGTGATTTTGGAATTCTTGTAAATTAGTTAGGAATTGTGAGGGGGGCAGGGGTGCTTGCAGCCAAACATGGTTACACGCTTTATACATTGGCTTTACACAGTGCTACTACCATCTTTTTCATTCAGCGAAATCATTAATTCTAACCATGTTTTATGTGATGTAACACTGTTCCGCTATACTAGGTAGATTAGCCTGGCTTTTGATGGGTTTTATATCGATTACTTCAGGTAGACCTAATGCAAGTCATACCTGCATAAATACTGCAGCATTTGATTGAAACAACATATTAAAACTGGCCTCTGACATGTTTCAGGCTGCAAGTAGGTCTGATAAAATGAGGCTAACTGATTTCCCTTCTGAGATCTGGTTCCAGGATTGTAACTGTTGTCACAGTTATATGAGTGAGGCACAACAAATAAAACAGACAGCAAACAAAATGCTCTTTAGTTCTTACAGAAAACAATTTCTAATAAACTCTACTAATAAAAATGAGTAGCTGATTGTAGTTTCAAAAATGGAGAATGGTCCAGCAAATATTACATACAGCTAATCAGCCTTCTGTGTGAGGAATAATGATATAAAGGTGAGGCTAGTGCCTGGTTTCAGTCAGACATTAGTAAAATAAAAAAAAATGGTAGTATAGTAATAAAAATGTGTTATATGTTCAATTAATATCAGCTTACAGAACAAAAAGTCATAAAACAGCGCTATCCTGGGATAGAGTTTCTTACCGTTGAACCTTTTTTTCCTCAGTAATATCAGATGTCATGTGTGACAAGTGGCCAGAATGTTTGACACAAAATAAACTTTTGACTGGATGTAAAACAGAGAAATTGTCTAGTTTTGATTTTTATGTTTGTAGGGTACAGGGTATCATCAATTGTCATGATTTTGCATTTTAAAAGTTACTGGGGAGTATGAAATGAATGCTGCCCCTACTCCTGTCCGTCTGTTGTACAGAATATTTATGAGAGACAAAATGAGTGATGTAGCTGAGGCTATGTGACATTTTTATCAGTGTGGGCAAGTGTAGTGCCAAGAAAAAAAAAACGTATAACTTAGGAAAACCTCTAGAAAGTCTTGCTATTAAATTCACTTGCAGTTCCTCAGAATGCAAACTAGCAGATGACCTCTGTAGCTTAGTCAAGAGATGTTCCATGTCAAAAATGAAGAGGATTAACACATTATTACAGCAAATTCCTAATGTATACCAGATATCCACTGAAGGACAAACAGACACAGTTCTGAAACCTGATCCCAGAATGGATAGAACATGTTAGAGGGATAGAGCTGTGTCACAGAGAATACTACTACTTTTGAATCATCTTCCCATCCACATAAAGCAAAGTACTTTTGTTACTCTATTCATAAGTAATCTGGATGAATGGATGGGAAACTGAAAATTCACCTCTGGTTTAACACCCTTGTCCGTTATGCACAGGGATAAAATGAAAATGTTCTGCTCAGCTCTGGGTTATTCGTACTTAAATTACAAGGGCTAAAAACTTCATGGGAATGCTGGGCTAGGCTTCTAAAGATGATCATTGGTCAGTAGCCTATCCAAAGTACCTATGAACGAAAGAGTAGGTAGACGATCCTTCTCTAATACATTATCAAATGCTTGAAGGACTTGTGCTTTGTGCTAATTTTTTTTATAGCTGATGCATCCAACGAAATAAAATTAGACATGGCAGACTTTCAGAATTTACTTTATATTAGATTTTAAAAGTTCTATCCTCCTATATCTGAAAAAACATGCCTCTTATTGGGTACCTTAGGAAAGCTGACTAATATTTGGGTAACGTGCAAAATGGGAAAAAGGGGATGAGGATGGATGGATTTAAACAAAGAGAACACATGTTTTAGACTAATCACTGTGCAGATCATTTCAACAAAAAGGGCAAAAACAGAAAACTAAGTCATTGAGCTGTGTAAAAGCATTGCTTCAAACACTAGATACACCTAAATTTATAATCACCCAGATTTTTGACTTCAAGTGGATAGAAGGTGTCTTGAAGTTGAACATTAAAGCTAGAAAATATTAGCAGCTGGTTTAAGGTTTTGGAAAGTTATAAATTACTAGATGCAGTGAGTGCAGATTTACCAAACTTTACAAAATCTTAAAAATTATGCACAGTTTAGTATTAAGGCAAAAATTAGCAGATACTATGAAAGAGGACCTGTAGATGCAGAGCAATATTTAGCATATAGACATACTTTAGGCTGCAAATAGATCTAATTCAGACACCAAATCAGCATTTTAGCATTATTAATAAAGCCTGATTTCCCTAAAACACTCAGTTTAAATCTCCTAGTCATCTCTGCAAAAATAAATAAATAAATATAAACCTAGTCATTTAATAGCAAGGGTCCTTAGTGGATTCATACTTTTTTTTTGGCACTACATTTGCCCATACTGATCAAATATCACATAGTCAGTTCTACATCACTCATTTAGTCTCTCCTAAATCTAAACTACAGGCATATGGCAATAGGGGCAGCATTCGTCTCATATTCCCCAGTGACATTTAAAACAATAAAATTATGACATTATGTGGTACCCTGTAGCTTACAAACATTAAAATCAAAACTAGACAATTTCTCTGTTTTGCATTCCAGTCTCAAGTTTATTTTTTGTCAGATATTCTGCTCACTTGTCAGACAGGCCCAACAAATACTGTACACAGCTGAAGAGCCTTGAAGCCAAGAGTAATCATTTAAGGGCAGAGATGATGCCCAATTCCACTCAGACATATTTAGTTTGAAGTGCCTTGAAAACAAGTAGTTCTGAAGAGTTTCCAAAAACATTTTTAGTGAATGTGATTGCATACTCTGTGTATGGTCTTATCACATTTCCATAAGTGTTAAATGTGGGTTCAGGCGCCTAGGCAGTGAGACATTTCACTGTGGTACATTTGACTGGGGACACATGGCTGAAGTGACATTCAGCTGTAGAGAAATATGGCTGTTTGCAAATTTCTTGTGGGCAAAGTGAAGCACACACTGCCATGCTTACAGATTTAATGACCAAATGCATGGTGGCAAAAGAAGTAATGAGTGTTGTGCTCAGTGTACAGTACATACTTATGTAACTACAACATGTGGAAGTGTGCTACAGCATGGAGGAAATCCTGCAGGTTACTGTAGTCACATTTATGTTCCAGTATGTGTTTTAGGTAATGTTCCCTAGACACTGTGAAGGGGGTAGTGGTCCACACACACCGATTATAAAGGCACTGCTCATTGGGCATTGCAATTGTTCTGCCACTGACATGCCCTCTGGCCAGCCTGCTGCTGATGCCTGCCATATTGCCTGCTGTCTCATGTTTCCTTGAGGACCATGGACATTGTCTTCCCCTGTGCATTTAGTTATTGAAGTTATGGGCATGGCAATATATCCTTCTCTTTGCCAACAGGGAATTTGCAAACAGCCATATTTCTTTCCAGCTGAATGTCACTTCAGCTATGTGTCCCCAGTCGAATGTACCACAGGGAAATGTCTCGCTGCCTAGGCACCTGAACCCATTAAATGTTTCCCTGCATATGCAAACAATAAACTCTAAAACCTAGCCAAGATTCAAGAGACTGTGGCCTCAGACTCACCTAAATTTTCACCAGATGACCTCTGGTAGGTTCCAGAAACCAGTATGCACATTGTTGTGCTGCATTTGCATTGTATTGAAAATTGCCTTCAACAATATCCTCACTATAATAAGGTTTCATGGCACATCTCTAATCTGTGCTAAGAATATAAGACCCATGCCCCATATCTCTTGCAACATCACCTGAACAGTACAGAGATTTAATACGGTGTAGTATTTATGCAAAGGAGAAAGCAAAACTAACCAATACAAAAAGAGTAACACCAAAGATATTTGAAGAGAAATACAGGCAAAGGAATCCGGGTATGGAAAAGTTTACAATACAAAAATTAAGAAGACTAAGAGGAAAAGAAGATTAGTAACTGAGAAGTTAAAGAAATAGAAATTGAGGTTATGGAGCACCTGCAAAGTGAAGGATTCAGTGTAGAATATCTAATGCAGAAAGCACCACAACAGAATAGAGCAATGGATATCCAAATTAAACCAGTGGAACAGGAAACAATTGGTCAGGTGCCATATCAAGATATTTTGGAGCCTTCCACAGGAAACCAGTATAAAAGTTCACTTGAAACTAGACAGCAAGGGAAGGAATAAGCAATTGTGGAAACTCTGATGCAATGTTGAGGAGTGATAGGCCAGTGAGTTCCCACATGACAGAGCAATGGATGGCACAGGATGAAATTGAAGAGAAGGTACCACAGGAAGATGCTGTAGAACTTTCTATAGAATGCCCACTGGAAGTGGAAAACAAAGGCTGTTACCTCAGTCTGGAAGAAAATGAAATAAGGGAAGAGTTGCTTGATTTAAAAGACATAGATATATTAAAACCAATGAAAGAAATAGACTGCAGAAGGTTGTTAAACCCCAAAAGTCAGAAATCTGATAAAACAAATGAACACAGTAATTAGGACTGTCCACAGAGAACCATGCAATATAACAGAAGTGAACAGGATATGTTACTGTGCAGCTAAATTAATAACTGATAAAGTTCTACCACAAGAGCGCAGGGTAGTGAGGCAAAGGAAGGGGAGAAATCGAATGCAATCATTGAAGTACCGAAAAGAGAAAAATATAAAGCAGTTAAGACAAGAAGTGTCACTGTTAGAAGACTATAGAAGAAGGAATAGATCAACAAAAATACTAAGAAAGATAGATGTGATAAAAGCAATGCACAATATTAGAGCAGACCAGGATCTGCCATGCACTATCTTAAATAATAAATTAAAAAGTTCAGCACAGGCAGAAAAACTTAGAAGATACACAGATAAATATAAAGGAGAAGTACAAAATAAGCAACTTAGTGATGACCCAAAAAAACTGCAGTGGTGGTGCTGCGGTAGCGTTGTCACCTCACAGTTAGACGTTGCACGTTCGATTCTCATTTAGAGCGTCTTCTGTGTGTCGACATGCGTGAATGGGCATTCCTTCGCTGAAGGTTGTGCATTGGGCCCGGCAAGCCAGCACGTAAAAATCTACTGCCAATCATTAGCGGACTGGAGTTCCGCTGTGGCGACCCCTAACTGGGAAAAGCCGAAAGACAGTAGTAGTAGTAGTGATGACCCAAAAAAGTTTTATAGAGAATTGGGAAACAAGGTAAAAGGAATTGAAAGACTGCCAAAAAAAGAAGAAATAGATGCATTTTGGAGAAGTATCTATGAAGATCCTATGGAACACAACAAAGATGTGAAATGGATAAAAGAAGTAAAAGAAAGAATAAGAAATTTAAAGGTACAGGATATGAAATGGGATGAAGTAACAGCCAGAGAGATTGAAACAAAGTTAAGAAAAGCCTCTAACTAGAAAACCCCAGGCCCAGATGCAGTACCTAACTTTTGATTAAAAGTACTAACATCTTTGCATGAAGACCTAGCCATGAGTAAGAACTATTTATATGCGCACTCCGAACAGACACCAATCTGGCTAACAACAGATAAAACAATGCTTCTACTTAAGAGTGAACCTGCAAGCTACACCAAAAATTATAGACCAATAACTTGCCTTCTGACTACGTATAAACTATACATGGGAATTGATGCCGACAGAGTTTATAGTCATTCAGAAGAAAACTCAATTATGGCAGAAGAATAAAAGGGCAATAAAAGAAAGTCATATGGAACAAAGGATAATTTTTTGATAAATAATGTCATAGTGGAGAAATGTAAAAAGGGAAAAAATCTAAATATGGCATGGATTGACTACAAAAAAGCATTTAATAGTATCCCATATTTATGGATAAAAGAGTGCTTAAAAATGTATAAGATACACCCTACACTGATTGACTATATTACAGTGACCATGAAACAATGGCAGATCACTTTGCAATTAAGCCATGATAAAGGATAAATTATTATCCCAGGGATAAAAATTCAAAGGGGATAGTCCAGGGTGACTCTGTCACCATTGCTGTTCTGCCTTGCCCTTAACCCATTAAGCTGTTAAAATAACAGATTAAGTCATGGCTATAATTTGGCTTCTAGAAAACAACAAAGTCTAAAGACTTCCCATCTTCTTTGTCGATGATTTAAAACTATATAGCTCATCAGACGATGAACTTAAAGCACAGCTGCAGGTTGTCAAAACTTTTTCAGATGATATTAGAATGTCATTTGGCCTTGATAAATGTGCAAAGGAAACCTTTAAAGCAGGAAAACTGCAGCACCAGGAAAACATCAGTTTGGGACAAGAATGTCATATAAAAGAAGTTGAGCAAGAGAGAGTGTATAAATACTTGGGAATTGATGAAGGATCAGCAATAAAGCAAGAACAACTGTAAGTAAAACTTAGTAAGGAATATTTTAGAAGACTTAAATTAATCCTGAAAACAGCATTGACATCTAGGAATAAAATCCATGCTATAAACCAATTTGCTCTTCCTGTCCTAACTTACAGTTTTGGAGTAATTGATTGGCCCCAAAACGTGTTGGACAGATTAGATATTAAAACAGGAAGGATGCCTCATGCTCACCAAATGATTTATAAAAATGAGTGCATACCAAGATTATATATTCCCCATTCCGAAGGAGGGATGGGCCTCCTTGAAATTGATTACATGTATAGATCTGCAATCGTGGGACTCCACACATATCTGCTGACCTCACAAAACCCAAACGTAGTGAAAGTTTTGAAACATGAGGAGAATAAATCTAAGATTACTTCCCTGCTAAATTTAGCAGAAGCATATCGGCATCAAGCAGGAATGGAAATCAAACCAGAAGTAGATAAAAATCAGGCAGCAATTGAATGTGCCAAAAAACAAAAAAAAGAATATAAGGTGAAGGATCAGATGAAAAGGCAAGAAATGTGGAAAATGCATAAATATAATTGCAAGTATAGAAAGCTTCTGCAAGAACCTCATGTTGATCAGGAACGAATGCAGGAATGGTTAAGTAGAGGTGAATTCAAACAAAGAGATGAAAGGTTAATATTGTCAGCACAAGATAGTAGGCTACATACACGTTGGTTTATAAAGTCCATTGAACATGTGGGAGAAACAGACAAATGTAGGTTTTGTAAAACAGAATTGGAAACTGTCACACACCTAGTTGCTGGTTGTGACATACTAATGGCAGAAGGATTGTATACTGAAAGGCATAATAATGTGGCAAGACTGCTGCACTAGGAATTGTGCAAACATTATGAGGTTGAAATGGCAGAAAAACACTGTAAACATGAGCCACAAAGCATCATAAAAAATGATGAAGTCTACATCACATGGGATCATCCATTACCAAAAGTTCAAAAGATAGATGCTAGAAAACCGGATATAGTGGTCCAGGAAAAGAAGACTAAAGTAGCAATGATCATTGAAATTGCCACACCCAGTGACTACAGTGCCCTGTGCACAGAGAGACACAAAGTTATAAAATATCAGGATTTGCAAGCAGAAATGAGAGAAATGTGGAAGAAAGATACCCAGATAGTTCCAATAGTAGTAGGAGCAACAGGTCTTATAAAAAAAGAGTCTAAAATCTTATTTAGATACGCTACCAATACATGTAACTCTGTATGAATTACAGGAGGAGTCATTACTGGACACATTGCAGGTGCTGTGAAGAGCACTTTTGGGTGACATTAAAGAGTGAAACAATACTAATTTCATGAACTTTAATCGTACTTTGACTTAGGAATGGGGTCCATTCCTGTCATGGTATTAGAAACCCAAAACATTTGGAGAAATTAAAAAGGGATAAACCATATCTGATTTGTTTTCCTGTATAGTGGGAGCTGTAACAGCTATGAGGCATAATATACCAAACATATTACTGTAAAACTGAATCATGCTGGTGTGCTTGTCTATGCCTCAATTTGCACACTGCTGTTACTGCATTTTTTTTTTCTTCTCATGGTCATCCACCAGCTCTTCTCATTCACCAGGATTACAGGACTTGCCTTTGCTTCCCTTGGACTTAACCCAACCCCACTTCTGGAGCCAATAGGAAGACTGAGAACACTGGTGCAGTATCATAGTGCTGTTGGGTAGTGTACCCTGGTTCCCAGTTCCTCACTTCAGCCTTAGCAGATAAGCAATTGCTACCCTCAGAAGGTGTATGTGTTCTTCCATGCATGCGCAGCCTTAAAACTAAGTGGTGCAGTGCCTATACAGTTCATACACTGCTTACTGCTGTGATCTGAGGCTGCCTCCTCTCCCCCATGTTGGGCAAGCTGACATCAGCTGCTCACTCCCATCCTCTCCCCTACAGCTCCTCCAGTGCCCATGCAGATAATCAAATACAAGTCACCTGGGGCACAGTAAGGACTTTATCTCTCTCTACCTTTGGGACACTTGCTGTTACTGCAGTTTTTGATCAATGATCTTATTTTATTCTTTAACCAGGTAAGCCCACTGGACATAAGTTAAGTGACTTGCTCCAAGATACATGAAGCAAATGGTGGTTGAAGGAATCAAATCCTGTACCATTACCTACAGGAAGTGGCTCATTAACAGCTCAGAGTTGTCCTTTTTATCATATTCTGTGCTACATTGCTTCCCAAGATTTTCTTTCTAAACTATATTTTATTTTTAAATGTTAAAGTTTGCACTTCCTGTCTCTCAGTTCTTACTTGTTTATAGTTTACACTTAATCTGAGTATCATTTAGGCAACAACAATGCTTATAAACATTAATTAATGGATCTTAGTGCAAAGGTTGGATCTTTGTCTTGCATTTAACATATTTTCTAAATTTTGACCTTTAATCTTTCATATGCTACGTGTAACTCAACAAGAAATCTCAACTCCAACAATAAAAATATTTACAGAAACATGCAAGACAATAGATAACTATTTTTTGTATTTCTTTATTTTTTTTTCCTTTTCTAACTTCCTGAGTAGTTGAAACCTTCAATGGCTTGTTCAGGAATAGCACTGATTCAATAGGGTCTATATCACGGTGTTGAAAGACGTAGTAACCGAACACGTCTTTATCGACACAAATATCGAACTCTGCAATTGCCGAATGTCCACTTCAGCGACTTTTTTTCCCCAGGGGAAAAAAATCGCTTGGCCATCATCGGTGATTTGCCAATTTCTTCACTGTAGTGCGATCTCGGTGTTGGTATATTTAGTTAGGGGGGTGTAGGGGGCGAAGCCCCCCACTATGTAGGATTTGAAAGTTGGTTTGTGTGTCTTTGGCCAAATGATATTTTCTCCTGGGAAAATATTCTCTGAAGTGGCCATTCGGCAATTGCAGAGTTTGATATTTATGTGTCGATAAAGATGTGTTTGGTTACTTCGTCCTTCCACACTGTAATATAGACCTATTCTATATCTAAATATATATATATATATATATATATATATATATATATATATATATATATATATGTTAATATTGCCAAGTGTAAGCTTATTAAGTTTGGTGTCACAAACATTCTAAGATATTATAATGGATATTAAAATGATAAGAGAAATTAAACTGCTATCATATAATCATTCTGTAGTGTCATATCAGTGAATTGACATGGACAGGTATTGGTCAATTTATAAGTGAATTTGTAACTGCAGTGTATTCATGGAAAGAAGACCAACATGTCAGCAGGGTGAGCCTTTTCATTAATAAACATAATGAACAATCAGTGATATGGGGAAACCAGTAAGTTGCCATAATGTTACTGTGAATTGACATGGACAGGTATTGGTCAATTTATAAGTGAATTTGTAACTGCAGTGTATTCATGGAAAGAAGACCAACATATCAGCAGGGTGGGCCTTTTCATTAATAAACATAATGAACAATCAGTGGTATGGGGAAACCAGTAAGTTGCCATAATGTTACTGGTCCTATTCACTCATAACACATGAAGGTAACTGTAGTTCAGGTTTAAACAATGAAAGATGTGACTGAAGATATGGAGAAAGACTATTTCTATGAAAAGCTGCAGGATGTGAGCTGGCTGAAGATCCCCATTATGTCATCATACTTGTGTTTGGCAACTTCAGTGCACAGACTGGCATTGACAGAAAAGCCATGAATATGGCTCAATACCAAAATTATAAGATCAAATTAATTTTTGAAGCTTGTTACCTATTTTGCAAGGGAGCTTAATACCCCCCCCCCATCTCATTTCCCACAACAGAGGCGTAGATTATTTCGAAGGTGATACTGGACAATGGCTTCACAAACAACCAGTTCTGGTTGTTAAAATATTCTCAGTATTCTCAATGAAAGTTTCCTTTGAATTTACATACAGAGGAGTGTGAGATGTTGATTGGCCAATAGTATCTTATTCTACCAATACCATTTTATCAGCGCTATACACTTTTTAATTTGCTCCTAAGGAGCGTAGGCTGTTTCTGATTAGTTTATAACATTTTATTTGACCAATACTATTTGATTAATGGAACATATTTTTTTAATTCGCTCCTAAGGAGCATTAACTGATTCTTGTAACTGATCGGATAACAATGCATTCAAATAGTTGGTGATATTATGTTTTTAATAGATCTGATGAAGAGTTTTTCAACTTGAAAGCATTTATCCTTATTATGTTTTGTTTTTATTGAAGTGTATGCTTTGGACTGTGGTTGTCAAACTATTCTTTGTTTTGATTTTTACTGGCTTTGTCCGAGTCCGACTCTTGGTGGCTGCTGGTGTATTTCTTTATTTACTGTGTTACAGATTGGATTATTTATATGGTGGTTTGTGGGTGCAGGGTTTTTTATGTAGAACAAACATGCTGTTCTTTTAAACAAATAATTGCCTTGTACCAATGTGGTATACATTGTAGAAAATTAAGAAGTGTTTCCTATAAATATAATGTTAACCATTTAACTGCCTACATTTCATTTATTGGCATTGATTGAGTAGTCGGTAGTTTTCCAGTGGTGCAGAATCAAAATTTGTTGAACAGAAGAGGAAAATTTTGACTAGTAAATGTGGGTGCTTTATTTTCTCCTGGTCTGAATGAGGCATTGTAATCATAAATTTTGATTGATGGGTTGTTTTCTTCATTTCTTTTTTCTGGCAGTAGTCATTTTGTGATTAATAGAGTTTAATATATGCATATTATCACTAGATTGGGGATCTTATACTGCAAATTTTATTATTTTTTTGTTTTGTTTTGTTTCTTGGAAAAATATTTCATGATTTGTCAGTTTCAGACCAGGAGAATACAACATAATATATATGTTGCCACTGACAGTTTCAGACCAGGAGAATACAACATAATATATATGTTGCCACTGACAGTTTCAGACCAGGAGAATACAACATAATATATATGTTGCCACTGACAGTTTCAGACCAGGAGAATACAACATAATATATATGTTGCCACTGACAGTTTCAGACCAGGAGAATACAACATAATATATATGTTGCCAGTGACAGTTTCAGACCAGGAGAATACAACATAATATATATGTTGCCACTGACAGTTTCAGACCAGGAGAATACAACAGAATATATATGTTGCCACTGACAGTTTCAGACCAGGAGAGTACAACATAATATATATGTTGCCAGTGACAGTTTCAGACCAGGAGAATACAACATAATATATATGTTGCCACTGACAGTTTCAGACCAGGAGAATACAACATAATATATATGTTGCCACTGACAGTTTCAGACCAGGAGAATACAACATAATATATATGTTGCCACTGACAGAGCAGAAGGGAAGGATGGGCATGTGCAGTTGTGTGAGCATTCCCTGCAGCAGTCCCTGGTAGATGCAGGAGATGCTGCAATAAGGGGGCATTGTTCGAAGAGGAGTAAAGAGAGGTGAGCTGCTGTGGAGGAGGGGCAATACACCACCCTCCCCCTTGCACTCTCACCCCTTGAGGGTTATTTTGCAGCTGCATTGGGAGGGGGAGTGGTGTAAGGAACGTAACAGAAAAAAAAAACTGCAGAATGGTGATGGCTGAGACCCCCAGGATATGCTTAAGCTTCTCTGCCATCACCAACTAGTGTCAGAGAAAGACCAGTGGGAATGAAGGGTAGCTGGGAGACCTGGCTCGAACGAGGGGTACTGAGCAGAAATGCTAGAAAATGATGCAAGGACCCAAAATAATATAGGTTATATATTGTAGCAGAAATGTTTCAGATTTATTTATATTGTTTCTGCATATATGCATTCTCTTTTGCAAGATTTCTTTATTTTGCAGAATATTTGTATTGTAGGCATTTTCAGTTTATGGTCTTATGATTTATCTTAACTGGATCATGTGATGCATGATACATCTACAAAGAAGTTGAGTAGGTCTCTTTTTCATTTTTACAACATTGAAAAGGCTTTTAGTGAAACTATACAGCCATTTATTGGAATAAAACATTGCTTAGAGTTTTTAAACATTTGGTGCTGTATTGTTTTGTTGGTATATACACATGGGGGTAAAACAAATCCAGAGTTACATATATGTATATATATATATATATATATATATATATATATATATATATATATAGAGAGAGAGAGAGAGAGAGAAGTAGATGATACAGATATATGTATAGACATGAAAATGTCACAGGTCTCTAAACAGCATCTATAAATTGCTGCTTCTGTAGATGAACTGTAATCTAGAAGCATCAGCAAGGCTGCATGAACCAGAGTGTTACCTAACACTTCTAATCCTTTTAACTGACTAACAAGGCAGTGACAGTGTTTGGAATTTTATTATGACAAAATTTCTTAATGATCTTGGCACCTGACAAGAGGTAATCAGTAAAGTAACTGTACAGCTACTGCCTTCAGTATTAGGTATCAGTCAAGAATTTCTTGCACACACTATGCATGCAGATTGAGTGAGGGTTTGTGACACAAGATTTACTTAATCTGTTAAAATACAGTGGAACAAATATTTAGTTTCTAATTTCTTTTGAGAAATCTCACTAGTCAAGTGCCATTGATTCTGCTTTTGGTCCTTATGTATGCAATGTTGTCTCAGGCAAACAGTGTTTTCATTATTACTGTCGGTTGAAGTATATTGGCACAACATCATAGACAACATTTTGTTCCCTTCATTTTGCTCCACACCACCACAACAAAAATTGTTCTTCTTTTGGCTTTTCCCGGTTAGGGGTCGCCACAGCAGAACTCCAGTCTGCTAATGATTGGCAGTAGATTTTTTACGGGTGCCGAGGTGCTAGCTCGACGCCCAACCTTCAGCGAAGGCACGCCCATGCTACGCATGTCTTTCAAATGCCACTCGACCACGGGGAGGACATGCAGACTTCACACAGAAGGCGCTCCAGCCGAGAATCGAACGGGAGAACCTCTTGCTGTGAGGCAACAACTCTACCGCTGCACCACTGCAGCTTCTTAATGTATTAAAAAAGAGTCATCTCAGAAGAAGTGTAGCAGTCAGAATATTACAGTAAACAAAAAATGCAAACATCTTGCAGTGACTCATTAAAATGGACATTTACAAGGTGCAACAAAAAAAATTAATAATTGTGCCTTCTCAGGTCTTCAGAGCAAAGCCAGTGATTACCTCTGTGGTCAATATGTTTTTATTTGTTGAAGCACTCCAGTGAGAACTGTTTCTTAAATAATAAATAAATATTGATAAAGCAGCTTGTATGAACTCAGATTTCAATCTGTTTTTTTTCCATGTGCATAATGGCTCACCCAAACATAAAGAAGTGCATATTACTTCAACATTCATAAATGTATGCTATGCTTAATATTAGACATAATAATGCATGGATCACTACATGTAATAAAGTCTCTGTCATTGATTGGCATGATATTGTATTAACCTATCTAATTTTTTTCAATTTCTGATATTAATTTATTTATTAATAAAACATACTAGTATGGCAGACTGTTGCAAAAGCATTATTTTGCATAGTTTTTGCTTACTTTGGTTGAGATACAGTAATAGACGTTATTTTTTTTAAATATAAATTCTTAAAAATTTAACTCAAAAACACAAAAAATCAATATCATTGATTAGAGCAATTCACCAGGCACCTGCAGGCAACAGCAGAAATGTAAAAAGCCCTTGCCTAGCATTCCCACCCCACCCACTAACATAGATGAACTCCACAGTCACACTACAGTGGAAAAAAGAAAAAAAAATAGGACAATCCATCACACTACATTAAAGCAGACCACAGTATTCAAAACTGAAAATACAGATCCATGACAATTTATTTTACAACAAAGTATAGGTCTGTCAGTTTTATCACAGAAAAGTGATAATTAACATATAAATACCTCTAGAATCATCTAGTGGTAGATAAGGGTCTCTGGACCATTTTATTTGCTGATGTAACAAATGTGATCTATAATATGTGTTAAAAACTTGTGTACTAAAACTTTTGATCTGCCTTTTGTATTCATGTCTCCTATATCCTCAGCTACAGAGTAAGAGTATGAGTAATGTGTAGCAAATACACCACTCACATATATCTGCTTGCAGCAGTGATGGCATTGCAGGTGGTGAATGGGTAATGAAGTGTTAAAAGTGACCAAATTACTGAGAGATGTCTCTTGCTCAACTGTGAGCCTAACTAGAGCAATTTATCTTATTTTGGCAATGACTCTGGAGAGGTATCACTTGAATGTGTGTCTTTTTTCAGTATTACAGCAGATTGCTGAAGAATAACTAATTATTAGGAAGTAGCTATGATACCTGAAATGGGTGACAAACATAAGTAACCAAAACAGATTGTTTGACTGGTCCGCTTTATTGGAAAACAGTACTTTTAATGAAATGTCACTGCACACCGAAGGTACTATATGTCAGAGTCTGATACTATATCATACTAAAATGGTTACTAACAGATGTATTACTACAGAAATTATGCATCATAGTTTAAAACAAATTCATGCCATTTTAGCAGTACTGGCAGAGTATTGCTAACCTCACTGGAAGAGAGACTGTGATGCTAGCTGGCTAGTAATATAAAAAGAAGTTATGTACTTACCATAATGTTCCACGTGAGTTGTTTATCTCACCTTTATTCTCACTGATGGGTTCAGAGCCGATCGTCGGCTCCGACACGGCCTGTAGCAAGCTCAAGGTTTGCCAGTAGCTCGAGACCAAGCCCCTTATCCCACAATGCACTGCTGGAATTACCTCAGATCTTGTTTGCTGCAATATATATAAACATATATATAACTTACCCTAAAAGGGAACACTCTCCTACTGAGTAACCAGGGTGATACTAGCCTCTAAGTCAACTATCAGCCAGGAGGGGGAAGGAGGGAGGGATGTGAGAATAAAGGCGAGATAAACAACTCACATGGAACGTTATGGTAAGTACATAAGTTCTTTATGTGAAGTTGTTCATAGGTTGGTACTAGGCTATCAGCCCTAGGGCCTATACAAGCCTAGCCATAACAATTCCCTGGCTATTTCTTCCCACACTATTTACTTTCCTGGACCCCTGTCTAGCAGGACGACTGACGTGATCCCCAGGGTGAATTTCCTTTCTCCCATAGGTTCATATGGGAGTTCATGTTAAATCTCACCGTTTATTCTCACTGATGGATAGTGTCCCTAGCACCCTGAATCTTGGGTGGCTCATGGAAGTACGTTCTTCAGCACCGTGGAACCAAACGAAGACCTGTCCCTTGAAGCCTTGTCTACTTTGTAATGCGTGATGAAGGTATGAGGCTTAGACCAAGTGGCTGCAGCACAAATATTGTCAAGGGGCAATTTAGCTTGAAAGGCAGAAGACGTAGAAACGGCTCTGGTAGAATGAGCCTTAGGTCTGTGTGTCAATGGCATGTTTGTATTAGCAAAAACAAAGGATATACAATCTGATAACCATTTAGATGAAGTTGTTTTAGCCACTAGATTGCCTTTTCTGGCCGCCGAAAAGGATACGAAAAGTTGATCTGATTTTCTAATATCCTTAGTTCTATCAAGATAAAATCTGAGCTGTCTGTGTACGTCAAGTTTATGCAGCATGTATTCCAATTTATTAGAGTGGTTGGGAAAAAAGACTGGCAACTCAATAACCTGATTGATATTGGATTCGGAACAGACTTTAGGCAAAAAGGAGGGATTTGTTATGAGAGACACTCTGTCACAGTGGAAAATCATGTAAGGTGGTCTGATAGATAGTGCCTGAAGCTCTGACACTCTGTGGGCAGAAGTAATGGCCACTAGGAATATCGTCTTCCATGACAAATACTTGAGATCACAAGAAGATGTTGGTTTGAAGGGGGGAAGAATTATTTGAGACAGCATAAAATTCAAATTCCAGGGAGAATAAAGAATTTTGACAGGAGGTCTCATGTGAAAAACACCTTTAAGAAAAGCCTTAGATAACTTATGGCCCATGACATTCAACCCATCGAATCCAAGGTGAAAATCTGATATGGCGGCTAACTGGACTCGAACTGTGGCAGCTGCTGCTCCTTCCTTAAAGGTCTTTGTCAAAAATTCTAAAATGGACGACAGAGGAGCTCGGAAAGGGTCAATTTTCTGTATATTGGCCCAAATTGTGAACCTGTTCCACTTACTGCGGTATAGTTTCCTGGTGGATGGCTTATGAGAAGACAAAAGGAGTTGTCTTGCATCATCTGACATAGAATGAAGCCTGGCAATTAGGGGAAGTGGATTAGCCAAGCAGTTAGCTTTAGGGACTGCAGTGAAGGATGGAGGTCCCCTGACAGGTATGTCAGAAGGTCCAGAACTGGGTCCAGGATACATGGGTTCTGCAGCAGATGGTGGTGAAGGAAGGGGAGCCAAATCTGTCGAGGCCAGTAAGGGGCAATGAGAATAACTGTCCTTCCTAGTGATTTCACTTTCTGTAAAAACCTGGGTATCAATGGAAAAGGTGGGAATGCATAAAGGAGACCCGGGGGCCAATCGTGCATGAGTGCATCTCTTGGGGGATGTCCTGGAGGTGGTATTAGGGCAAAGTAGCTTCTTCATTTGGTATTGATGTGACTGGCAAAGAGGTCGCAGGAAGGCTGGCCCCATTTGCGGAAAATCAAATCTGCAACTCATTGGTTGAGAGACCACTCATGAGGCAAAAGTATTGCCCTGCTCAGCTTGTCTGCTATCACGTTGGATTTCCCTGGGATGTGCATTGCTAACAGAAAATGCTGGGATGACACAGCCCATTGCCACACCCTGAGGGCTTCTCAACAAAGGGGGTGAGATTTGGTTCCATCTTGCTTGTTCATTTACCAGACCACTGACATGTTGTCTGTCTGAATTGCAATCATCCCTAGAGGAAGAGAGTCCTGAAAGTGCTACAACGCCAGAAGTACCATTCTCAACTCCAGAACATTGATATGCAGATGTGACTCTTGATCCATTCATGTGCCTTGGGCAGTCTTTCCCTGAAAATGCCCCACCCCCACCCTATCAGGGAAGCGTCCATAGTCACAGTGGCTACTGGGGGGGGGGACAAAGGGTCTTCCGATTGTGACATGAAGAGACGTCAACCACCGAAGGTCTCTCTTGCAAGAATCTGTGATGAGAATCATGTGGTGGATCGGTAGTTTCTGGTAAGACCACTGGACAAAGAGGAGCCATTGAGGAATTCGCATATGCATCTGTGCGAGTGGTATAGCCATGATTGCTGCTGCCGTCAAACCTAGCACCTTCAAGACCTCTGCTGCTGTAGCTTTGTTCTTTGACACCAGTGAGCTGACGTGTTGACGGAGAAGTGAGACTCTTTCGAATGGAAGACGTAGGGTGGTGGTTAAAGTATCTAACTCTGCTCCTATAAAAATGGTATGCTGCGATGGCGATAAGGCTGACTTTTAGAAGTTGATTGTGATGCCTAATTGATGGCAGAGTCTCAGAGTGTATTATGTTGCCTAAATCAACTGATGCCTGGTGGTAGCGGTGAGGAGCAAATCGTCTAGATATGGAAACACCTGGAATCCTAGACGCCTTAGGTGAGCCATGACCACTGCCATGCATTTGGTGAACACTCTGGGGGCTGTAGTGAGACCAAATGGCAGGGCTCGAAACTGGTAATGATTGGCTCCCAGCCGGAAACGCAGGTGATCTCTGGAGCATCTGTTCATGTTTATGTGATAGTACGCGTCCTTGAGATCTATGGAGCACATCCAATCGCCTTTCCCTAGGAAGGGAAGAATGGACTGAAGCGTGACCATTTGGAACTTCTCTTTCTTTATGAACTGGTTGAGTCTGCTGAGGTCCAAAATAGGTCTCCAGTCCCCTGTTTTCTTTGGTACCAAAAAGAATCTTGAGTAAGTTCTGAATCCTACTTGGTCTGCTGGGACTGGTTGGATGACTCTTTTTTTCTAGCAATTTGTGGACCTCTACTATTGCTTGTTCCCTGAGACTGGGTGAAACATCTGGGATCCTGTTTACAGGAATGGGAGGGAAAGAGAACGGTATGAAATATCCTCTGGAAATGATGCTTTGTACCCATGTATCTGATGTTATGTTTAGCCAGGCTTCTGGGTACAAAGACAAGTGACCCCCGACTGCCTCCAGAGCCGAACAGTCAGGCCCCCTTTCAGGGGCGCTGGTAGGGTTGACCAGAGAACTGGCCCCTGTCACCCTGTTGCTGCGGACCCCCTCAGCCGCGGGGGCGGTGTCTTCCGTTATAACCCCCTCCTCTGCCTGTAGAGGGAGTTTCTCCACGTGTGCCCTGAAAGGCTCCCTGTGCTTTTTGGAACCACATTTTCCCTCCCCTAGGGCCCTTGGGGTAGGGCCGAGTAGGGGTAGAAAAATGGACTCCAACGGCAGAAAGGGTCTTGCCTTCCTGCTCAAACCTGGTTAAAGTTTCCTTTACTTTAGGCCCAAACAGTGATGAGCCATTAAATGGGGTATTGATAAAAGAAGACTTAAAGGGCTCCACAAAGGAACAGAGATGCATCCAGGCTTGTCTTAGCAGAGCAATGCCCGAACTAGCGGCTCTACTCGAACCATCATCTGCATAAGATATGAGATGCATGGACGAGTTCACAACTGAGTTTAGGGTAGCGAGCTGTGTGTTGACTTTATCAGCAACCCCTGCAGCTGCTGTACCCTGGAGAGTATCTCCTAGCTCTTTCAGGAGATTTCTTTGTAGTCTCGTAAAATGGGTTAAGTAGTTCAGCGATCACAGAGAAAAAGTCGCTGAACTAAACATGCGTTTCCCATATCTATCCATGATCCTAGACTCTCTGTTAGGAGGATGGATAGATGTGGATGTTTCAGACACTTCCTTTTTGGTGGCTGCAGCTACCACCATGGCATCAACAGGCACTCCTTTGGTCAAAAAGGCTTTGTCCACTGGGGCAGAAATGAATTTATTTGGCTTCCGGGGGAGAGGTTCCATGGCCTCCGGTGACTCCCACGCCTTATGAGAGATCAGTTCCATGAGCTCATCATAAGGCGGAGACAGCCAAGAAGTGGAAGGTTGAGACCCAAAAGCCTTCAAGAGCACAGACTCATCCTCAGTAGGGGTCTTGGACTGCCAATCGCCCCTCTGACTAAGGATCTCTAATATCTCCGCAAAGGAGATATCCTCAGAGGGGGATCGAGGGGACCCTTCTGACTCATCCACGTCCATGTCAGATGTCAAAGACTCCTGTGGGGAGTCTAAGTGCCTCCTCTTGCACAGTCTCTTCCTGGGTATCTCCTCAGTGGGGGATCTGGGGAGATCCCAGAAGAGCAGGGGATGACCTGTGGGGGTACTTGAGGCTCAGGGTCTCTACACTTAGGGGGACTGGTAGATGAAGAAGCAGACACAGGAGCTTGAGGGGAGAGGGAAGGCTGAACCGATGCTGACATTGTCTTGGGAGACAGGACTCTCTTCATAGCATCGAAGGTGCCATGGCTCCGATGAGAAGGGGTAGACAGACCCAAAAGGACCATCCAATCCTCCCGCACTGAAACCATGGGCTCCGAGCCCGAGGTAGGAGCCGAGCTCATCCGAGCCGAAGCCCCGAGAGGAAGAGTCGGCACCGACAAATCGGTCCAACTATCCTCCCCAGACCTGATGGGAGAGTATCGGCTCCTAGAGTCCTCAGTCAGCGCCGAGGACATCCGAGTAGATGGAGCCGATAACACCGGAGCGGATGTCGGCTCCAAAGGTTCGACAGTCATCGGTTCGGGTTCCTTCAGCTCTGAGGGTCCAGTATGATTCGGAGGAAGAGTAGACAAATCCAGTTCAATGGTCTTCGGCACCGATGAAATGGTCGGGGCCGACAACATTTTGGCATGTCCTGGTGCCTGTAAAAGCTTCTGCACTAGCCGATCCATGTCCAAATTCGAAAGGCTGACTGAAGACTTAGATGAATGCACCGAAGGTGCTGACTGGAGCAGAGGAGAAGAGGGAACCTCAGAGACTGGCTCCAAGACTGGGAGCTGGCTCCGAATCACAGGGGCACTCGGTTCCGAGGTCTGTGGAACTGATGACCCTGTACCCTCAGAAGTTCTTGCCTTTTTTGCAACTTTGGAATCCGAAGATTTTGAAGATTTGGAGGATTTGGAAGAAGTGCTAGCACCTTCCTGGCTACTCAACACCTCAGAAAAGGAATGCTGCAGTAATCCCCTGTTAACTAGCTTCCTCCTTCTCTCCAAGAGGACTCTTGAAGAAAAGGAATGGCAAATGCTGCAAGTGTCTTAGCGGTGTTTAGCCCCCAGACAGTAAACACATTGAATGTGTCCGTCAGTGATGGATGTTTTCTGCCCACAATCTGGGCATTTCTTGAATCCCGATTTGGGATGGGACTTTTCCTTGTCATCCGACATACTCTAACAGTACAAATACAAAAAACAGTATACTGAAACTAATAGGGTGAAAGTCCTTCTTTTCTTTATAAAGACCCACACTAACTAAGGAAAGCAACTAAGCCCACACCGGGCACTATCTATGACAGAGTTAAAACTATAAATTACAATTACAGGGCTAAACGGGCCCACTGAGGAAAAACCTGACTAGAAGAAAATAGTGATTAATAACTCTAAATAGGGCTAAAAGGCCCACACAAAATGACTAAGCCAACAGGGCACTTACTATCACAAACTACTAATTCTAGTATTATAATTTTAACACTAACACTCAAACTGTATATATGAAAAATATCTAATAGAAAAAAAGATTTTTATCAAAAAACTTGCTATTTTTTTCACAAATGGTCTGAGCTAGCTGGATCACCGAGATCTCTCTTGCCGCAGCAAACTAGATCTGAGGTAATTCCAGCAGTGCATTTTGGGATAATGGGCTTGGTCTCGAGCTACTGGCAAACCTTGAGCTTGCTATAGGCCGTGTCGGAACTGACGATCGGCTCTGAACCCATCAATGAGAATAAACTGCGAGATTTAACACCTTCACATCAAGGCTTACTTGCACTTAGATATTACCTGAGAATAATAGCTTGTGAGACATCATGAAATGTAGCATTAGTCATGTGAGTAGATGTGGATTAGAAGATAGTCTAGTACACATATGACAAAACCCAAGAGTATTTTCATAAATATTTGCTTTGGCAAGCTCTTGCTAGAGTGACATCAAAACTATACAGACAGATGGATGTGTGATTAAATGTTCTTACAACACCATTACACAGATCACTGGCTGTAAAGAATAGGACCTTAGTTCAAATCCCCATTTCTCTATTTTTAATGTGCCCATAAATAAGTCACTTAATGTCCTTCTCCTGTCAGACATCACATAAAGAGACAAATTCTGCAAAGCCAAAGTAACTGTCCAGTTAACAAACAAATATTTAAAAAAAGAATGAATGAAAGCAATTGTTTGACTTTTTGGAGCAGTGGGGCATCTTTTTAGAAGGAGGGAAGCATAACTTTACTTTGGAGAAATGTTAAATGTTTTGTTATCAGAGCCAAAAAGGTGATGCTTCTTTGAAGTATGCATACTCTTATTTCTTAAATTATGCCAAACAAATATATTCATTTCCAGCTGGATCACCTGCACTTAATTTTTAAGCAACATGAACAAATGTAAACATTCCTTCAATTAATTCAAGATGCTAAGAACATATATGTTCAGAAAAGCACAATATATTAGAAAGAGATATAATAACTTGACAGGCCTTTTCCTTTCTACTAATAAAGTATACATGCAAAAACTTGGATAACTGTTCAACAGTGAGCATATTTATTAAATCAGTACGAAGAAA
This sequence comes from Protopterus annectens, assembly GCF_019279795.1. Lineage (NCBI taxonomy): Eukaryota > Metazoa > Chordata > Ceratodontiformes > Protopteridae > Protopterus > Protopterus annectens. Next base: position 589,816,237 of record NC_056750.1, read on the forward strand.
AACGACATGTTTATTATAAATATATAGCACTACTGCATATACAAAATTGTCAGGGCAAGTCTACAATTGATAAATTGTCATCAGAAAAAATAAATTTTTGGTGTCCATGATATAAAATGCTAAGTCCATTGAAGTCATATTCTGTTAAAGTGTGTCACATGGCACCACAAACTGTATAGGCCCTTAATAGTTTCAGAAGTCAATGTATACGTTTTTGAAAAATACATTAAAAATAAGGCTGTGCAAACATGTTTTGTTCAGCTATTAGTCTATGTTTATTTGCAAGAGAAGGTACCACATGTATAGTCTGCATACCAGCACAGACTGCAGCAGTCAAAAATATGTTTTAGGAAAAACATAGCATATGGTTCGTATCTAAACAGGCACTAAAATAATAAACAACATACAAAATGATAATGATGTTTATTTCAGAAGTAATGCTTGAATCATTTGTACAAATGTTTCGAAATACAAACAAAGAACACAAATGTACAAGTGTAATTTTTACGCCTGCTGCACTGTCCCACTAGCTGTAGGACCAAACAGTTCTGCTTTGTTCCCTGCCTTGGTTCATTTGGTAGGCTTGATACTGACATAATACCCTTTTAATTAATCTGGTACAACAGCTACACCATTGAAGCTACCTGCTGGTAACTAAATGTAATGTTTCCTGGTTCTAGTCTTCCTTACCTACAAGCTGCTGTGTGATTTCTGAGAAACCATCTGCTTACTGCACAGCAGTTATATAGTACATGACAGCAAAAAGTGAGCCATGCATTAGTTTAATCTGATCCATTACATGTATCTTATCATTTGTCTGTAGTTTTCCTGCAAACCAGTGATTAAGCATTTCTCTCCTCTACATGACTCCATGTACAAATCCTAAATACATTTGAATAAAGATTTAATTATGACAGAATTCAACTATATCCTCTATAAAAGTATTCATTTTTGTGTGACTCCATACCACTGTGAAATTTAGTTGCTTGGCTCCCTGTCCAACTATTTTTCTAAACTATAGATTTGCAAACTAACAACTTTATCTGTTTTAGTTATTTGAATATTTCTGTTATATGACCCATCACTTATATTATTTTGTAATTCTCTGTGGCATAATGCACTGTGCACTCCTGCTATAAACAGGATTTTGCAGTGCATTATACATTGCTGAATTCTGGCCAGAATGCCTAAATAGTATCAAAACCTATAAAAACATACTATAGATTGAAAAAATAGGAAGCACATATTTCTGAACAATATAGCATCCAGTACAAATATCAACTGTTCAGAGAACAACCTCACTGGTCTTGTGCTTCAAATAAACAAGATGCCAAAGATGAGTGAAACCATAAAAATCTTGCTGCATGCAATAAAAACATGATTTGAATGACCAACTCCAACAATGCACTTCAGTCAAAAAGTCACCTATAATGAAGTGTAGAAACCAGCAGTTAAATGTCCAGGAACAAAAGAATCTTCTTCTTTAGGCTTTTCCCAGTTAGGGGTCACCACAGCGGATCACCTGTCTGCTCATGATTGGCAGTGGAGTTTTACGGTGTCAAGTTGCCAGCCCTGTGCCCAACCTTCCACAGAAGGCGCACTCATGTCTAGGGCCAATTTAGAGTATCCAATCCACCTACAGCATGTCTTTGGGATGTGGGAGGAAACCGGAACACCCGGAGGAAACCCACGCGACCACAGGGAGGACATGCAGACTCTGCACAGAAGTCACTCCAGCCAAGGATCGAACCGGAGAACCTCTTGCTGTGAGGTGGCAACGCTAACTGCTGCACCACCACGGCCGCCCTACCAGGAACAAAAGAATGCTTGTTAAAAATTCATGTGACTTCAACAAAGCAGAAAACTCATGTCAGAGCACTAGGAGGAACCTTCCCACTCCTCTTTACCAGCAGGTGAACATGGAAACCTTCAGCAGCCCCTTACAGTGGCCACATATTTGCTCCAGCTAGTGGAACCAACAAATTCTGCTAAAATCAAATGTAATCACACTAATGATGCATTATTGAAGTTTTAATTTTGTTTCATTAGTGTGGTTGAATACATCTGATTTTGAATTTTACCATCTGATCCATTCAGTTTTGTTGAAACTGTCTGCTATAACAAATCATGGCACAAAATTACTCCATCTGCTTTCTTGTCAGCCTCCCTCACTATCTAAAAAATTCTCCTATGATACGCAACAAACATCACCACTAATGAATAGCTGCAATATTTCATTGTCCAAACTCAAGTAATCTAAGACTTTCAACCAAATTTCAAAAAATGAAAACCAAATGGTTTAGCAACACTCTACATTCTGGCAGCCATTTGCCACAAACACAGGAACCGTACTACATCATGTCACAATGAAATTGTGTTCCATACATCTGTGTTGATCATCCAGTAAGCTTTAAAATAGAATCTTTCAATATCTTGAATTATTACTGAATTATAAATATAAACATGAACAGACAATTTTAGACATTCAGAGGTCACTAGGATGATCCTAGACAAGCAATTGGAAATGTACCATATTTTTCATATTTTTCCCATTCCAATGTCAGACTTGCAGGATTGTTGTTTCTATTCCCTTCCTTATTTGTGTCCCTGCACTTAACAAATGGCATTTCATCTCCTTTTTTGTAGTAAGTACACAACACACATCTGTACACATCTATATCTATTTTTTTTCTGTATTTTGCCACTGCTGAACATCAAGAGCATCTCTTGGTCAACTGGCCCATTTATTTCTCATCACAAAGGTGAGGGCTGACTGAGAGGTGCCATCACTGAAGCAGCTGTTTGTGGTGGTTCTGTCTTTCTGTTTATCCTTAATGCCCAATTATGCTTGCTTACATCCAATGGACGGCATGTGATGGGCCTTTATTACACATGCCACACCTCTGTGTGATGTGATCAACTAGACCTGGCCTCCTTGTAGAGAAATATCTGTGTGTGATCCTTGACCTCCACTAGAGATTTTAATATGGAGAGAGTGCTCATAGGCACATGACCCTTCCCCCACTAACAGAGGTGAGCAGGTGCTAGCCTAGTTATTCCTCTTCTCCCCCTTGTCAGCTCCAGCTGATGTATGTGCTGCTAGTTGAACTTGAATTGCCTGGGCCATAGTCAAGCTTTATCTCTTTGTATCAACAGAGCTGACATATATTGAGTAACCCAAGTCACAAAGCTAGCTGCCACTGCCTTTCAATATTATATTTGTTAGAATTAATTGCCTTGTTCACTTTTCAGCTCACTGACACTCTTGCGCATTCCTTCTCTTGTAAACTGGTTAAAATCCACCGTCTTCTATCCTACCCACTACTTTGCATAATTTTAACTTACAAGCAAGTCCTTAGCAAGTCCACAGCTTTCTGAAACACGTATGTGTGTGTGTGTGTGTGTGTGTATGCATATATATATATATATATATATATATATATATATATATATATATATAGGTTTACTATTAAAATCTCAACAGTGAAAAAAAATGGTACTTATGAGCAAAGTGTTTCGCCAAACGTATCTGTCACCTAATGGCCCTAATGTCAAAAAAACAGCTGTTAATGCCGAAAATGTCAAACACGACATTTTCGGCACTTAACAGCAATTCCACCCTTCCCGTAACTCCCTAACTAGGAAACCTAACATCCCATTTATGCAGGGGGGCAAGCCCCCCTGCACCCCCACACCTCCCCCTAACTATATACTCCAACTCTGAGATTGCACTACAGTGAGGAAAGGGATGTATTTCCCTTACTGCACTGTACCGCGATCCCTGTACATAATCGAACGTTATAGTTACGAATGCACAGACCATTCGCAAATATTCCATTCAATTACATGGCTGGCACACATATGAACTATTCGAACATCTGTAGTTCGAATAGTTCATAGGCGTGCAATGCTACGCCGACTTTTTAATGGTAAACCATATATATATATATATATATATATATATATATATATATATATATATATACGCGTACATACATAATTTATTTATTTATTTATTTAACATTTGTTAACTGGGAAAGTCCGACTTGGAACAAAGCCAATTTTCAGCAGAGGCCCGGGGAGAAATGCTCCAGATGCATGTCTTTGTAATGTGGGAGGAAACCGGAACACCCGGAGGAAACCCACATGAAGACAGGGAGGACATGCAGACTCCACACAGAAGGCACCCCAGCCAGGAATCAAACCGGAGAACCTCTTGCTGTGAGGTGACAACGCTACCGCTGCACCACTGCGCCATCCATAATGTCTGCATTTGTTTTATCATCTCACATATTTGTAGTAATGTCACCTTTATTTTTTATGTCTGATATGATTTCCCTTATATCTGCTAATACTAGCAAATTTAATACTCAAAGGTAGTTCATTTTGCTGTTTTCTATATTTGAGAGCTTTTTATTCTCTTACAGACTTTGCTACCTTTTCTTATTTATTCGTTGTACTCCTTCCTCAGTTTACTTTTGTTTTGAATTCTCTAAAAGACACTTTCATTGGCTAATGAAAACAGTATCTGCTTTATTTTTATGTTGTAATCCTTAATAAACAAAACTCTGTCTTCATTTCTAGATCTTAAATTATCCACCTCAATATGGAATTACCTCTTCCAACTCATATTTATCAAGCAGAGCTGCTGAAGAAATTTGTTTACTGAACTAGTGGCATGTCTCAGATTTTTGGGAACTGACCACAAATGGAAAAACATAAATAAAATACAATTCATCCAATTTTCATTTTTCAGTTAGAAAGTCAACATGGAACATGACCATTTTAATAATACAGGTCCCATATTTCAGCATGCTATCTATGGGTCCCTAGATCATGAATTATGTTGTTGTTGTATAATTCTGCCCAGAAAGTGATCTTGCAGTAACTTCAAAAAAATTCTTTAGGGGGCGTGGCTAAGATGGTCAACTGGTAGCAGCACTCTTCCAGAGCTCTCTAACCTGGATTATATTTCTGACAGGATTTTTTATCACAAAATACCTTAATTGGACTCATTCATCAATACTTCACTTCTAAACAACTGAGCAATTCATTTAAAACTTTTTTTTTTTAATTCTACCGAAATTCCTGTCATATTCATTTTGACGAGAAAGCTTCACTCACCCTGGCAGCATGAGTCATACTAAAGCTTCACCTCAGGATTCTAGACTCAAAAAGGAATTGCAGTCACTTGTAACAAATCTACAGGATCTTTCTTTGAAAATAGACAAAATGGACAACAAATTAGACTCCTTCAAAGACAAATGCTCTCAACAGCTTGAGCAGTTGCAAGAAATTGTTGTACAACATAAATCTCACAGATGGAATAATCTTTAAATGAAATGAAAAAAGACTACCTGAAGAAGAACACAACTCAGAATAATTACTAAAACAAAACAGCTATCAGACAAAGTGGATGATCTGGAAAATGGGTCCAGAAGAAATAATCTTTGCATATATGGGCTCCCAGAAAAAACAGAAGGTGATAACATCATTCATTTTCTAACAACATGGATACCAACTATACTTAAACTACCACAATCTCTCTCCTATGGAATAGAACGAGCCCACAGATCCTTGACAAATACAGAAGTATCTACCTCGACTAAATCCAAACAAAGATCCATCATTATGAAATTGTTTTCCAGTCAGGATAAGGAACTGATTCTAAAAACAGCATGGTCAAATTCCCCGATAAATTATTAAGGATCACGCATCAGATTTGACAATGACGAGTCTTCAAATGTGGTAACTAAAAGAAGAGAATTTTACCCTATCATTAAAGCTGTAAAGAAAAAACAACCGAAGACATATTTATTGTTTCCAGCTAGACTGAAAAATCTTCCTTCATGAAGGCATAAAAATCTTTGACTCACTAGATACAGCAACAAAATATTTAATTAACAACAACATAATTGACCAAGTTGAAGTTATGGACTGGACAAATAGCACACCCAAGAGAAATGCTGAGAGAAATGAATGGAAAGTGGTTGAACAAAAGAAGAAAAAACTAGAAGACAAATGAGCAAATAATTTGTTGCTGTTTTCTTTTTATTTCCTGTTACAATACAGTTACAAAGTATACATACCCACAAAATAATAAAAGGGAAATAGAAGGGAAGAAACGAGAGAAAAAAGAAATAAAAACAAAAATAAAAGTTGTTTTCATCATAACATCATCAACAAATACAGGTACATCTTATATTTTAATATTCTATTTTATTTTCATTTTTGTAGCTGTTACAAATAAGTATATAATCCATAGTGTCTTAAACAATACATTAAAAAGTATAAGTATATTTATTCTTATAGATTTGATATATTGTCTTCACTCACTGCTAGTTATTTATCATACCAACATAATATATCTTTAAACATCACAACCACCTGAATGCATTAGTTTAGTATTAATTTAAATAAACATATAGTTCTTAAATTTCTTTAGCATCCTAAATTAAGCATGACCTTCTAAACCACTGTTGTATAATCTTTAAAGAAAAGCATTATATCTAAACATAAAATTAAATTGGGTGAGAAATTGGGATATGATGTTTTGATGTCTGTATATTCCATGCAAATGTTATTTTAAAACTTCATAAGAACATGCATTATAATATACAGATAACTGCCTTTGGCAAATAATTGTCATTGGAAAAGCCTTGGTGTAATTGTTTAGTTGGTTCTCAATTATATGGGATAAATGCATGGTATTTTTTTTTTTTTTACTTTCTGATGAGTAAACTAATTGTTTGGAATAGTATAATAGAGAGGTTGCAGTTGCCTTTATTAAATCTGCCTACAAATGCATTTTTACAATGTGTTCTTTTCAGACATTGAAATAACACTGTTATGTACAAATCTGGATTTCCTGCTATTGAATAGCTCGAGACCTACCTAAATTGTCTCCATTTTGGGTCCTCTCTCTCTGATATTTGTTCCCGCCAGCTCCACGAGACGGAAACAACATTTTAAGTGGTTTTCTTCACAATAACAATTTTGTGCGAGCTAGCAGGCCATCTTGGACTAGAAATAAATGGTCACCAAACTAAAGACGTCATCACAGACGTCGTGAAGAGGTTTGGACCCTTTACGTGCACCACAATTACTTTCCTGTTCCAAGCACATTGAATATGAAGAGGAAACACTAATGTTTGAAAGAAACTTATATTTATTGAGTGCCCAATAACAATGAAAGAACACAAACACTTCAAGAAAGAAGCTATATTACCAGATCGCTAGAAGCAGCATACTTTAAGGTTAGTTATTCACTCAATAATTTCTTTACATTTCCAGGAAATGAAACAGGTGAAAATAACAGCAAATATGTTATTTATACAAACATTATAAAGTAAAATGCACACAAGGGAAATATGTTCAGTGTTAAATAACGTGTATGTTTATCCCAACATAAATGAAACCTCAAGTTGCTACTAAGTGCAATAGAAAAGCTAAAATGAGACTTCAGAATGGATTTTATGAAGAGATTTGTGATGCTATGTTTCTGAAATTATATGTACAAAGCTTATTAGAGCATGACTGTATTTCTACAAGGACTATAGAACTTATACAGTCCTTAACTTTACTAAGCCTGATTTGTTTTTTCCTTTTCTTTTCTGTCAAAGTTTTCTAATTGAAAGAATGCTACAGAAACTATATTAAATTAAAAAAGGTGAAATTGAATACATATAAAAAGACAATATATGTTTATATGATTTTATGAACTATAACTTTGTGCAAAACAAAGATGTGGATAACAGGAGTGTGCCTAATATGCCTAATAGTAGTATGTTAAAAGACATATTTCTTTTTAAGAATTTATTTTTGCTTGATAAGTTGAAGCTACGTAAGCAGAGACTATATATAGTGCAGTATATTCATTTAGGCTCTAATATTAATATTTAACATTACTAAGCTGAATTAGATAATGATTTAGATAGTGAAGAGTTTATATTAATCATTTTCAAGTTTTAGACTGCCTAAACTAATGTTATATAATTCACCAATCAAAGTTTATACATAATATATCGCTACCTTTAAAGTTGATTGTTTGCTGTTTTGTAAGTTTCTTGCTGAAATCAGTCTAGCAAATGGGAAATTATCATATATTGATCCTTAGGATCTTGTTTGTTCAGATTTTTAAGAAATGTATATACATTATCTTACATGTCAAGAGGATACAACAATTAACATATTTATGTGCTTTAGATAATTTACTTGTTTTATACTAATTTTTTTATAGTAGCATTGTAATGAAAATGTATTAAAACTGCTGTTTTCTTTATAATATCTAGTACATATATCTTATGAAAATTAATATGACATTCATCACCACCTTGTCAAGGGTGTGAGTCTCTCTCTGTAAAGGATAGTCATGATTAGAGGGACTGTCTGTGTGATGTTTTTACACAGGTAGGAAGACTTAATCCTCATAGTAATAGCTGTAGATAGTATTATTCATAGTTATAGTTTTACAAACAAGTTAGATTTGGTTTTTAAGGTGTCTTACAGAATATAAAATATATTGCACACTTATCTAAATCCTTTTCTCCACACTACATATGCCATTAAAATGTTAACTGCATATATTGTTATAAACTGTTACAACTAGAAGTACTATGAAGTGCCTATCTGTTAATGTTAACTGTCTCAATTACAGCAACAAAAGGAGAAGTTTATTCTGATTATTATTATATATTTGAACTTACATAAGCCTTCATTGGTATTTCTTCAAGAAACACATCTTATTAATGATGATATAATAAACTAAACTTAAATAATTATACAGTACTAACAACCTCACATTTTAAACAAAAGCTAAGAGGATTATCTGTACTAATTAGAAATTGTATTCTATCTCCTAAGATAATATCAACATACCAAGACTAATCAGGAATGTTCTGCTTGGTATATCTTGAAATTAATAACAAAAATTTACACAAGTTAATATATTGGATACCTGGGGTTGGAATCAAAACAGTTAACACTCATTTAGAAGACATTATACACCATACAAAGGGTAGTTTAATAATAGCAGGAGACTATAATTATATTATAGATGATAAAGATTCAGACTCACATTATAATTGAAAGAAATCCCTTGCCTCTAGTGCCCTAATAAAGTTTATTGACACAATAATAATTAAAGATAACCAATTTGCTGATCCTAATTCATTATTTTACACCTTTTATTCACATCGACATAAATATCACTCACGTATAGATAGAGTTTATGTATCAAATGATTTAATAACAAAAACTAAATACAGTTGAAGTTATAGCTTGTTCCTTATCAGACCATAACTCACTATTAATTGAAATAGATACTGAGCCTTATTTCTCTCTCCCTGTCACTAGAATACCCTCATATTTAACTAATCTAAAAGAGTTTAAATAATTTTATACAAATGAAAAAATGACATTCTTAGAAATAAATAATACTGAAGATATTTCAGAAATATTCATATGGAACTCTTTAAAATCATTTATGCGTGGTAAAACACTGTCATGGTATATTAATAAGAAAAAGTAATGGGATAAAGAAATGATAGATCTGCAAACTAAATTGGATAACCTTAAACTACCAATACAAAAAGGCAATTCTAATCAAATCCCAGAATTAACACAAACTAATGATAAATATTCTGAAATACTGCATCACAAAACTACGATAAACCTTGAAAAAATTAAATTAAACTCTTACTCTATAAGTTCGTCAACCAAAAACAACTAGCAAATAGGACAAAGAAAATGATTAGATCCAGACAAATAAAAGGAATATACAACTCACAAACAAATAAGGTAGTAACAGATCTTAATAACATATTAGAAATGCTTAGACTTCATAATAATACAATTAATACATCAAATATTGAACTTGTATCAATAAATTATATTAAAGCTTTTCTTAACAAGAATATTTCAAGTAAACTATCCCAACATCAAATTGACATACTCAACAAACCAATAACAATGACAGAATTAAAGTAAAACATCTCCAAACTTAAAATGAATAAAGCTCCTGGACCAGATAATGTATTACCAGAAATGTTCAGATTACTAAGAATTATTAACACCACCTTCATGGAAATATTCACTAATATCTCCTATAGTAAAACCAGATAAAGATGAAAAGTATTGTTCCTCTTACAGACCTATATCATTACTTAACATAAATTATAAAATGTTAATGGGAATATTTGCAGACAGAATTAAACATTTTCTTCTCATATTAATACATGAAGATCAGACAGGTTTTATAAAAGGAAGAAATACTTACAATAACATTAAAAGAATTGTAACACTAATAGATTATACCAAACACAGAGGCAAATAATTAACCTTAGTTTTTTTAGACATTAACAGTGCCTTCGATACAGTAAACTGGAGATATCTAAAGTTAGTTTTAGAAGAATATAAATTTCCCAAAGCTTTTATAAAATTAATCATGGCCCTATATGAAAACTCTTTAACATATGTTAAATTGGGTTCTTAAAGATCAGGTCCCATTACCATAAAAAAAGGAACCAAACAAGGCTGCCCGTTATCATCTTTATTATTTGCCTTATTGATTGAGCCCTTTGCAAAATAGTATTAGATTCCAAGATAACATAAAAGGAATAGAAATAACCAAAAACCTAAACTTAAAACTTCAACTATTTGCAGACAATATCCTCTTGACTCTGTCTAATACAAACCATTCTATACAAACAATATTTAAAACCATGGCTAATTTTCAAGAAGTCTCAGGACTTAAGTTTATCAAAGAAAAAACAAACATATTATGTTTGAGTCCCAAAATAAATAGCAACACAAATAAAAAATTCTCAAAATATTTTGCTGCTGAAGGAAAACTTCAATATTTAGGAGTATATTTAACACACAACTTAAATGACACTGTTGTATTTAACTATACCACTGTATTAAATAATATAGAGAAATTGGTTACAAATTGGAATAGATATCTATTTACAATGGAAGACAGGCTATATTTGATTAAATCAGTTATCTTCCCCAAAATATTATATCTCATTCAAGTCTTCTCATTACCCAAACATATAATACAAAAATATAATAAAATAATTTTAAAGTTCCTATGGCACCCACTTAAACCTCAAATAACTTTAAATAATCACTTACCAAACTGTGAAGATGGGGGAATTAATCTTCCAGATATGTATTATCAGCTGTAGTTAAAAATATAACTTTATGGCTTAACCCATCATACTCTTCTATATGGAAACTACTGCATGAACAAATTTGCTTAGACAGCATGCATAGCCATATTCAAGAACACCTACTCATCATATCAAATATTTTCTATTGGACTTTAAAATCATACATTCTAGAAAACAAAAAAAATAAAATATTTTATATAAACCAAACTTTAACTATATTTAAAAGATTCATAAACACAGATCCCAGTGTCAAGTCCTGGCTATTTTTAATGTTTCCATTAGTTTATACTTCTAAAACAGTTTAAACATTTCAGTTTAATACAATGAAAGCATTGAAGAAGGCAGACTAATATACTTGCATCAATTACTAGAAAAAGACAAGATATCCTCCATCACTTATTTTATGGATAAATATAATTTAACCAAAGATAAATGGTTAACCTTACAATCATTCAGACAATCACTACTAAATAAAAAAGATACAATGCAAATTTCTGTTAGATATCAAATACCTACATTTGTTGACTACATTACATTAATCACTAACCAACCTTTTCAAGGTAAAATATACTTATCCAACATTTATAAACTAATCAAAGAAATTAAAATATATCATAAAGATTCTTATTGGAATTATTTCACAGGGGTTAATAAACATCCTCCACAAGACGATGAGAAAAAACTTTTTCCAAGGTCCTTAAAACAAACTACATTGTCACTGCATTGGCATTTGTCCTCATGGAGATTCCTAGATGGAAAGCTTTTATATCCCACATAAGCTAGAGATAATATTTCATAAACAAGAAAGCTGTTGGAGATGTGAAAGGAAATTAAAATCAAATTGGGAACATGTATTCTATGATTGTATATAACTAGAAAGTTACTGGAATAATATAAACTCTCTTTCAGACTATAATTAATGACAACTTCAATCTAACTAAAACATTGGTTTTGTTTAATAAACCTATACCCAACTGTGTTTCAAGAAATAGATTACCTATTTTATGGACTTTATTATCCATAGCCAGAAAGATAATTGCCATTAACTGGAAAAAACAAACTTCTCCTTCATTCAAGGAATTCAAAAACCTTACTTTGAAATTGGTCAAATGGACATGAAGACTGCTAAAAAAGAACTAAAAGAATCACATCATACTTGAACTCTTTGACAATAGTAATGGAAATCTTGGAGAAAATGGATAACAATTCTAACTGATTGCAAATAATTCTAGTAAAACCAATTATTTCT